>NC_089768.1:33535000-33640000 GCF_040412425.1 Macrobrachium rosenbergii
CCTTGAAGCTGATTGGTTGGCAGTGGTTTCGAAAAGTTTAACCTGTGGTTCTTTTCATCTTCATTAAATTTGCAATGGTTGTTTTACCGAACTAAAATACGTTCTGCTGATTATCAAAAGGGAACGTTATATCATCCCCTCAAATAAAATCAAAATATGTATCTCCCCAAAAACGGTGAAAAAATAGGAGAATATGAATGCAGTCAGGAGTGTTCCCCGGTGCTGCATTGTTGTTTTTCGTAAATGGGGTTCATCTGAATACGGAGGTGACACAGGGCAATGTCTATACTCTCTAGACCTTGCGTTCGATTCGGTGCACTTGAATTACAAGACATTGATAATTATTTTCTGATACTGTCCAGCGTGTTCGCCATTCTAAGCTTAAACACATAGACTTTCTCAGAGCTATGCAGACTGGTATTCCATACTGGTTTTAGGAAATTTTTACTACATTCTAATAATAGATTTCATTGCAATCGTTTACATATTCGGTGGGATTTAAAAGCAGTGACTGCACTCTACTAAACCAAAATATGCCGATGTTTAACTTAACGTTACAGTATGACAGGCAATACCAGTCATACTGGATATAATTTGCTGAGAGTTTTCTTACGAACATTATCTCCTTTCGAAATAACAGGATCATAAAAAATGACGTAGACTTATAATACCCTATGTCTTTTTGTCGGTGTTCGCAGCTAATGGCGTTTGGATTATAGGCCTACCTTATACTCGGCCGTTTTATTGTAGTTCTCGTAGTGGTTATTCTTGTTTTTGTTGCTGCTATTATGGTGCTTGTAGTGTCTTCGAAAATCTGTCATATGGTACCCTAACATTGCAGAATTGACACAGACCTATTCATAAAATACTAGTGTAAAGAATTATCTGCCTACCATTGTTAATTGAAATTTAGTAATTTTTTTTTATTAAAAGTAATCGAGATCTTTATGAATATAGTTTACGCTAGAATATTCTCCTAACAACAGAGAGAGAGAGAGAGAGAGAGAGAGAGAGAGAGAGAGAGAGAGAGCCAAGATCTTCGTAATGATATTATATAACTTGATATATCTTTTATCGGAGATATCAATTGCATATTTCACAATTCCGGGAACTCAAATCTGTGGTGCCATCATTCATGCACGGAGTTCAACATGACCAAACAGAGTCAAATCCGTAGTGGCAATCATTTGGACTGTCAACGAGTGTGACGTCATTCCCCTTACGAGAGCTAGCCAATCACTGGCGTGCAGTGGGCGGAGCTTAGCTGCTAAGGGCCATGGATTTTGCTATAGTATCTACATACTTTCAAAATTCGTCTGAAAGAAATATTATATCCATTTTGACAAAAATAATTTTTGATGATCATAAATACTGCTGTTACAATTATTGCTTTACTACTACAACTGCAGTTGCAGCAATGCATTAATATTAACTTATCTAACAACGACTGAATTCTCTAATGAAAAGTGTTACTGTGATATAAAAAAATCGAAATAAAACTTTCGTATTTAGTTAAAAAAATATTTAGTCGAATGAGAAATGAGTCGTTCAAACACCATCAATGGAAACTGTGATTAAAAAGGTTCTTTCCAATATTCAAACCATGAGCTAAACAGACGAAAATGCATATATATATATATATATATATATATATATATATATATATATATATATATATATATATATATATATACCACAAACGCGAGAACTAACCATTACTGCATATAATGAGAATAATCACACACTTCTGAACGGATGCTGAAAATAAAGACACGCCCCAACAACATGTGACTCATTCCACACATGTGTCCAAGCGCAGTGGTAAAGCGACGCCCACTGGATCGCCCTTGCTCCCAAACACCCACTGAATAGAGGAAAAGGACATTAGCCTATCTCTTGCAACACAATATAACCGACAGGCAATGCTATTTAATCCTGACGTATGGATACTTCCAAAACAGCCAATTTCGCACTAATTCTATGCCTGCATAAATATTACCTGAACATTTCATGCGCAAGTTTACCTTCGTGCATACATGCACACAAAACCCATTTCTTGCAAACCGGGACACAACCGTGCATACACAAAATCGTCATACTGACTCGCTGCAAACTCGGTTTTCTTTTTTTTAAAACCCGCATAAAAATATTTACGCATGAACGTTAAAAATTTGTCGAGGTAAAATTACAAAATATGCATATGAAATTTTTTAATCTTCGCAAAATGGGTAAACAATTACGAAAAAGCATAAAGTGCCATTTAAAGAACATCCACAGGCATATGAGTAAAGTGTGCTGTCCATTTCAACATACATAAATCATAGCCTAAATAGATGACACATTTGAACTCTACCTGAAAAAAATTATATATATACATATACAGACAGGTGTGTGTATATATATATATATATATATATATATATATATATATATATATATATATATATATATATATATATATATATATATATATATATATATATATATATATATATATATATATATAATCACCATAAGTTTTATTTCCTTTAGGTGGGTAACAACAGAAGGATGGTCTCTGTTTCACAGTACGGTCTTTAGTGTGGCGATACCCAATTAAAAGTTAGGTGGACTGATGGGCGGCAACTGGAAGCGACCCCCGTGCTTGGCAAACGTGAGCTAATCATTGCACCATTCAACTGCGGAGCTCACTTTGGCTAACTGCACCTTCCATTTGTGGATAGTGTGTCACCACGTCCAATATGTGTGAGAATATCCTATTTGAGAGTTTATCATCAACTTCGCAGATAACGTGTTTATACTTTCATAATTAAGCCACAAATAACTCGGTAGCATCAAATTCACTTGACCTTGGACTACGGAGACAGTGACCATATCCGCGCTATTCCTAACAACCTTAGTAGCAAGGCTGTCGTGAGACTGACAGTGAAAGTTTCACTATCAATGACGAAAATTCAGATGTAAATTACATATAACACAACCCTTTCTCAAAAATATACATCAATACAGAAATTCAAATATAGCATAACTTCTGTCATTATTATTATTATTAAGTGCACACATCTTTATAAAACGATTAAGATGATTACTAAACGTCTGACTCGTTATTTTTATCCAATTCTAATCAAATCAAATTGCTTAAGAATAACCCTAAGATTTGCAGGCTATGACAATCCATAGCCATGGAAAAGCCTGAAAGAGTCAGGCTAGGCATTTGGAATATATATTAAAATAATTTAAAAAAATAAGTTTATATGACGAGAGAGAGAGAGAGAAATTATATGATGAGAGAGAGAGAGAGAGAGAGAGAGAGAGAGAGAGAGAGAGAGAGAGAGAGAGAGAGAGAGAGAGAGAGATCTATAAGATTTACGTTGGTTATTTGCAATATACGGATTCCAATTATCTAAAAATAAATGAGAGAGAGAGAGAGAGAGAGAGAGAGAGAGAGAGAGAGAGAGAGAGAGAGAGAGAGAGAGAGAGAGAGAAATCTATAAGATTTACGCCGGTTATTTGCAATATACGGATTGCAATTATCTAAAAACAAATGAGAGAGAGAGAGAGAGAGAGAGAGAGAGAGAGAGAGAGAGAGAGAGAGAGAGAGAGAGAGAGAGAATCTCTGTTTTAAAATAATCGAGCGATCTTCCGTAAAAAACACTTAACTGGGCAAAACAATTAGACGTATTTAACCATTTAAGAGAGAGAGCCACTGCTGCGGTGAGCGAAACCCACATTATGGGGAGAGTTTTGCCATGCAATGATGAATGAAGGACAGTCTCATTAGCTACCACGAACTCAATGACGTGCAAACACTGAATGTTTGTGTGTCTTGCCGTCCAAGGCCTAATTCGAAACCGGATGACACCCTCTCAGTGTACCTTGTCAACAAATGGGTGCGTGGCGCTGTGGCATGATGTTGTTCTGTCTTGAAGAACCAGTTTAGTTAACCAACTCATTGAAGCATATTATTATTATTATTATTATTATTATTCAGAAGATTAAGTTCAAAAGATGAAGCCTGTTCATGGAACATGCCCACAGGCCATACAAAATTCAAGAAAGAATAGATGTTCATTTGAAAGAAACAACATAAGGTAATAGGAAATACAATAAGAAGAGATCAGTTATTAGAAAAGGAACAATAACATAATTCTATACTCTTCATTAATCATGGATGACCTCTGGTCTGGATGTTCTGCCATGAAATAACCGAGAGTTCCCTTCACAACAATAATCAATTGCTAAATGGGCTAGTAAAATAAAATGCTTCACTTTTCAAGTGTTATGGATGGTTGATCTGGCAATTCTTTTCAACAGAAAAACACTGACAGCATCAACCATTCAGTAAATTTCCGTTTGTGTAGAATCAAAAAAGTTATTCATGAATGATGGTAATTCTATCCACTCTTCAAGGTTAATAGAAGCATAACCCTGAGTTACTTTATTCTTACAGTTACGAAGGGTCCTTATGCAGCACGTCATAAATTTCGGCTAGTGCTTATGAATACCTTGTCTGTAGTGCTTATGAATACCTTGTCTGAGACTGTAGCCTTTAACTGAAAAAAATTTGAAAATGCTCATAGTATATAATTCTCTTCTTCAAATACAAATCCTCAAAATTATAATTCAAATAAAAAATAATTTACCAACTCTCCTAAGATAAGCAAAAACACTCAAGCCACAAAGAACATCAAGAATACGCCAATCAAATCATATTTAAAACCTATATTAGTTTTTTTAATCAAATAAAGGACACTATTAGGCTACCAAATAGATGTGCCCTTTATTTGAAAAGCAAAAGCACACAAACCAACAACAGCAACTTGTGCAATTCCTCTTTTTGCGCCCCAATTAAGACCGATATGTCACACGGACAAAACAGGAAGGACTGGCGAGCTCCATCCTTTGTATCAGAATCCACTAACCACATGTTTATCGCCAAAGACGTGCGCCAACCTTCTGTCACGGTTCACCGGAACTAAACTGGGAATCGTATCAGAGTGTAACAGCTTTCGAAATTGCTCTAGGGTATATAATCGTATTATCCAGTACATACAAATGAGATACTGAAAGAGTAGTTTTGCAACTATTCCGCAATGAATAATAATTGTACAAAGTTGGCTACCTGCCAGTGGGATTCTACGTGGGTAGTTCCTTACGCAGCTCAGCCTGACTCATCGCTTCCACCCTAGGAACTTTTGACGCCCGAGGAGTCAGTCGAGACTTTGCCGTTGAGAAATTGGGAATGTTAACTCCCATGATGGTTTGCGAGTTGCTAGATGCTAGACAAATCATTTTTCTTTCGCCATTGAATGAAACGCATCTTACTTTTAACGCCAGAAACACAAAAGCACTCTAGCAGGAAACAACATATTAAGACACACCTGGTTTAATGAGTTCGCCTAACAAATGATAAATATAAATCTATATAAAATTTACATTCTTCGGCTTACAAATTACGTTATTTACCCTATTATTAAAAAAAGTACCAAACTTTTTCATTTCTGTGGTATGGTATGGGCCTAGATACCCATAAAACTTTAAAAAACCACACGAGTTATTTAAGCACAAAGAATATTTAAAACTTACAATAAAGAAAAGATATACTTAAGATGTCAAATATGGTCTAATTACGTACAGTTAAATTTCACAAGAGTCACACTAAAAGAAAACGTTTATCAAGCAAACGCCACAGAAATCGTTGCACAAGCTGAGGAAACATTGAGAAAAATCAATGTAAATTTGAGTTCAATAAAAACGTACTATGAAAACACGACGAACGCTTACTACACAGCTTGCCTGCACTAAAATGGAATACGGCGATCCTTTACGACTGCATAATATCTATCACGACGTACTACCAAACTCGTTCATCGTAACAAAACTACAGAATCAAAAATTTTCGACCGAAGTCAACGCGAGTCGTGACAGGAAGGTCTCCATATGTGGGAACAAATCGTCCCTAGTTTGTCTGTTGACAACATCCTCGACCTTCGAGTGTTTCTCTCTCGCCGGGTAACTTGACAAAGCATTGGAGCCTGTTATTACCCACCGTCTTTCAGTAGCTCCACCACCCATCAAGAAATTGGGTTAGCTATTGATACCTGCATGAGAGAGAGAGAGAGAGAGAGAGAGAGAGAATCCATGAATCATCAGTAAACTACCAGAACAAGTAGCGGAATCCAATGTACAATCAACTGCCACGTTAACCAGTAATAATGAACATATGAGCCTTTCCTGCAGTATCGTCCTTGGAAAACACAATGACGCCACATTTCTTTCTCTATTTTCGAGGGAATATTCAGGCTTAAATCTCAAGAAAAGAATTGTAGGCAACAATACCTCGACCATATTACCCGAAATTACCTTGACCAGTTTTCTTTGTTCCTAACAAAACAAGACTGAAAAGTCATCAATATATTTGCCACAGGTACAAAAAACTAATTTCAGTATCAAGGCCACACACAAGAACAATATGATCAAGGGCCTGGAATATTCACAAGGGCCATTTCTTTCATCATCCTTTTCCCTTGTAAAAGAGCTTTACAAAATAATAATAATAATAATAATAATAATAATAATAATAATAATAATAATAATAATAATAATAATAACAATTGGCGCTACTCCGTAACTGAGAGTGTATCCGACAGAAATAATATTATATCCTGATTTAAAAAAAAAAAAAACTAGATTCGCGTTAGCAAGGATTATCTACAGAAGATTGACAACTCTACGGAATAATAATAGCAATAATAATTCATTGAAATACTAAGAAGTAAAGGAAAATAAAAACAGGATAATTTTTTCAAGCAACGACGTAAAAAAACTTACCGCAAAAAATAATCGCTAAGCCCCGTAGGAAGTTGTAAATAAAAGGTTTCCCTTGATAGGATATCCTTTGGAGGAGTTCCTTTTCCGACACAAGAGATCCCACGGGTTTACGAATAAGGCAGTAAGGGCTCCTCCCTCAAGAAAAAAACTACATAATATTACTCTTTTCTTTATTGCTAGACTAAACTTCTGCCGTTTTAATTACACATTTCATTACAATGGTTTCAATCATAATCAATATTATTGCTAATGTTGTAAGTTCATTGTTATTATTTTCTATACTACTCCGTTAACATCATTGTTACAAGCTCATTATTACTATTAAAATAATGAGTTTAACATATGTTAAACATTTATGCATTGTAAAGATTACAAGGAAAATCACAGAATGGTCATTTTTACCAAGTACAACACTGAACCTAATGACTGGAGATAAATGGACGAGAGAGAGAGAGAGAGGGGGGCTAGAATCAACTAAGAGACTCGAGAAACAAGAGAGAGAGAGAGAGAGAGAGAGAATGGGGGGGGGAATGGGGCTAATCGCAGCTCGATAAACAATAATGTGAGAGAGAGAGAGAGAGAGAGAGAGAGAGAGAGAGAGAGAGAGAGAGAGAGAGAGGGAAGGGGAGGGGACAGGCCAATCGTAACTCGATAAACAATTTTCCTCCCAGGGAGCAAATGCCATCACGTCAACACATCATTGCCTCGGAAATAATACATAATTTCATCCAGTGTAAATGCGGCAACATCTAGAAATTTCCGGTGCAACGTACAGCAAGTACGTAAAAAAAAAAAAAGTTCCTTTGGCGCAATCGAGTTTTCTGTACAGCGTATAATGCTGTATGAAACTCTCACCCACGGCCCATGACTCTCTCAGCCACGGCCCGGTGGCGGCCTGTCTTGTTGGCACCTATAGCGGTGCCAGACGAGCGATCGTGGCTAACTTTAACTTAAGTAGAATAAAAACTACTGAGGCTAGAGGGCTGCAATTTAGTATGTTTGATGATTGGGGGTGGATGATCAACATACCAATTTGCAGCCCTCTAACCTCCGTAGTTTTCAAGACCTGAGGGCAGACATAAACAGTGCGGACGGACAGACAAATAGGCTAGCCATCTCAATAGTTTTCTTTTACAGAAAACTAACAACTTATAAAATAGACACACATAGCTTATATAAAACATCTACAATGAGAGAGAGAGAGAGAGAGAGAGAGAGAGAGAGAGAGAGAGAGAGACTGATTGGACTGAACATCGTAACACTTAATTCCATGAGACCAACTGATGTCAAATGAAATGTTGCAGTCATGCTACAGGCAGCACATCCGGTGACAAATCACTATTTATCTGTTCAGTGTCATGTCTAACACCCAATGGATACCGTCCATCTAATACTTCATTCCTCTTTACTTTACATACTTTCCAAATTACCTAAACTAATTACTATGGGGACAAACACTCAGGTTACTCAAATTTAATCATTATTTTAGGTCTATAGTTGCGTTATGCATATACCTAAGACTATTTCCGATTCATAAAATATGCCGAATATTTACTGCTGGCTTAAAAGGGAAAACCAACTTATCCTTAGAACCTTAATGAACCTGGATGTAAATGTTCAGTACGTGACTCCAATGCATCAGTATATAAGGATCTTGAATTTACGTGGGCAACGGCACTCAGCGGAACCAACCGTAACAAAACAAATTTGACAATATAGCATAACACGTACAAGAATTAAAATTATATTAATAAGAAAACATGCATTTTACACAGGCTACAAACTGAAAAAAAAATTGAAACGGTTAGCAATACTTTAAAAACTAAAACTACGTACTACATGATCACGAACACGGTACTGCTAAGCTGCTCCTGAAGTATAAATATTACTGCTATTATTATTATAAATATACTAGTATTACTAGTAAAACAAGTTGTGTGGCTGTCACTAAATAATTACTTAGCCACTCACAATCGTCAGTACAATTAGCTTCAAATAAGTGAGAAGCGTACAATTTTGTTCGATGCAAAAAAAAAAAACCTTCAAAATGCATACACCGTCGTTGTTTAAGAGAAAAAAAAAAAAACTATGAAAACTTAGATTTGATAAATTCTGGCACGTAATTTTGACGCTGATATGTAACTTCATAAAACTGGAGACTGACAAATTGCATGCCAATAACAGCTCATCGTCCAAAAGGAGCTACAAAATATACAGCATTTGTAACACTTCGCGTTCCGTTTGACCGCAAGTTATGCTCCCAATATGGTAATTTTCGGATTTTCTTTTTCTTCGTTTGCATAAGCCAAATAGTTATTTGTAGCTCGGCATCCTACCCGAAAATAGGCCTAAAGATCGATACGCAACAAAGATCTAGTAAAATGCTGTGATGCTCAAACCCACGGTCTGAGGGAAGGGGGAGGGGGGGGGTGGGGGAGAGGAAAGCAGGCTGTTCTTTAGACCATGCTCAAATTTGTGTCGGTAGAGATCTCTATCTATCACCTTTACGCGAGTGAACAGCCGCCGTGTTTTCTATGAGACATCCCAGTCCCGTCAAATCCACAGGAGGATGAAAAACAATGCCCTTGGCATACCCACCGTTGGGCTCAGTACGGAGATTGACCGTCCCAAAGAGGGAGTGGGCGATCTGCTGTCAGCAGCTACCATCAACTCATTCATACCTGTCCTTCGCAGTGGCCACTCGAAGGCAGACGGGTAGGCCTACCAGGTAAAGGCACAATGAGTCCCTGTTCTCGTTCACATGAAAGGGAATTAGGCACGGGCCAGTAGAAGTGGATTGTCCAATAAACTACTGGAATTTCTGGGGCCTTCCCGGGGTCTCCTTTTTGGATGCTTGGGCTTGATATCAAATGGAGATGGGAATGGCAGCTGCAGTGAGCACCGACCTCACCTTACTTACCCTTTGAAGGCCATCAGTGCGTTGGATCAAAGTCGGGCGAAGGTGGCATAGCCTATCGTAGGCTGACTCAGTCCATCTGCACGGGAAATATTTAACCTCAAAGGAAGTGGAATATATCATTATTCTTATGGAGACGAAGGATAATTCTCCTCAACAACCCAAGGTCTAAAAGAACTTCTAAAACCATGCTTAAGGTATTGCTAGGCCTAAGCTGGAAGAGAACCATAAAACCAAAAAAAATCACTTGCTCAAACATGTTACTAGGCCTAACACAGCATTCTAAAGCAAAACTTGTGAAAACAAGATCATAACTGCAAGCAAACAGGTCAACAATTTCGCGGTTTAAAACTTCGAGTCGCAAATACATACGCCGTCGTTTCAAAAACAAATCATAATGTAAATTTATCCCATCTTTAACTCAGCTAGGGTACAAGCTTTGAAGCCTATTCAATTGGCTATGTTTCTTGATAAATTAAAGATTTTAAATCCCTACGAACAAAAACTCATCATCATGTACATTACCATCGGATGACAGTCTTATCCATTCTTCAAATACACTTTAATTCCTGAAATTTAACTGAAAAATATAACCATGATTCCAACCTGATAGAACGACGAGAAAAACACGCGTGTACACGAGACACTAGACACTCACTCAAGTCAACTCGGTTGACAACTAAGTCTCATTCACAAGCAACGTGAGCCGAGCGACGAGGCAGCGCATCGCGGGGAACATGTCGTACTGCGGTGTATTGCTACAATCTGGTAATTCCATATATCTATCTACGGTTGTGCGTAAATTATGGCCAGATCACAGTGCATGTTACAAACGACGCTTCTCCTCTCATCATCACGACACAGTAAATTTGGAAAATTAAAATTCCACTGAAAGTGTTTTAGCGTACGTCTGGCAGACATTGTCAGCAACAGGTTTCTGCAGCATCTCGCCAGCTTGTTAGTACGTTGTTAGAAACCTATGCCACAATTCAGTATAAGAACTTGTTGCAAAAAGTCAGAAAAATAAAATGAGGAAAGTTGAGAGGTGTTGTGATCGATAACTTGACCTCGTGTCAGCACGGACTCTTGCTTACTGAACGTCCCTTCTGGTTTAAAGGATAAAAGGTACTGTTATGGAGACTAATTTTTTGTGGGTTCTCAAAACAGTATGATGTCCTTGAAATTTATTTGAACCCCATGTCAGCGTAAGAGGGGTAAAAATAAGAAGGAAAATGAGACGCTTAAAAATGCGGAGATGAAACTATAGAGTGTGTTATGTATATGTTATATATATATATATATATATATATATATATATATATATATATATATATATATATGTGTGTGTGTGTGTGTGTGTGTGTGTGTGTGTGTGTGTGTGTGTGTGTGTGTGTGTGTGTGTGCACAGTTACGTACTACAAACAGAAAGATGAAAAACGTTCTGGCAGAAGAGTATGACCGAGTAGTGAAAGACTACCCTTGGCCTTGAAGACCCTATTATTCTGATCAGAACGCAAAATCCAGTGAAGCAAGTCGTCATGACGCAAAACAATTTTGTCAACTTAGTTCACCTTGCAGCATTGACCCCGAGTTGAAGTCGAATTCCCACGACTTACTTCTCTCTCTCTCTCTCTCTCTCTCTCTCTCTCTCTCTCTCTCTGTATGTGTCTGTATCAATTTCATCATCATTATCACCATCGCCCCGTGGATATTAAATACAGCCCAACCTTGCGTCATTGTATCAAATGACAGCACTTTGAAATCAAGAAGGAGCTTATATTATACCCAATAATTGTTTTATCATTATGATTAGCGAAAAAAATTATGCAAAACTTCTTTAATATGCAACCAACTCCTGAAATATTGAGTGAAATACCTGATTTCAAATGGTAAATAAATCTATTTAAAATTGAAGATTTTTTTCTCGAAATGTCTTCATGTATTAAGTGTAACTGCACTCCAGTAATAATAAATGATACCGCAATTACTATTATTTTCATTTCATTTGAAAGTATTATAAACAAACGCCTCGTTCCCAAGTTTGATAAGGCCAACCGTCAACTCCGTCGGAGAGCATTTTGAAACTGTCAGTGCCAAACTAAAACAAACTATCATTCATATCAGTGTTGCCGATAACTCTTGATATAGTCAGAGTAATGCATGCCCTTATTTTGTAAGTTTCCAAAGTATCACTGTCAGGATTAATGTAATTCCGTAGACGACTGCTGATGAAATGAACAAAAATTATTGCATAAATAAATAGTCCCTGTACTCCTAATGTCTCTAGGCACAGAATAAACAGACCTACATTCTTCTTAGTAGCAGTATTCATATACTTCGTTTTCATAATGTACTCACACATTCGTATACTTTATGTAGTAAAAGTGGATGTGATAAGTTTAGGAGGTGAAAACTGTCTCCTAGTCTTATAATTTAAAAAAATAAATTATAACGATAACAGGACCTTCCCGAATGACAACAAAGTCGTAACTTTATGGTTTTGAAAGAAATGGGAGGATTTACACCTAAGACATAAGCTGACTTGAACAGGCAAACAAAAATTCCACTCGGATGTTTAAGAATAGAACAGAATACAGAATTTAAGCCAAAGGCCAAGCTCTGGGACCTATGAGGTCGTTCAGCGCCGAAAGGGAAATTGACAGTAAAAAGGTTTGAAAGGTGTAACAGGAGGAAAACCTCGCAGTTGCACTATTAAAAAGTTATTTGCTGAGGGTGGAAGGTGAGATGGAAGAAAGAGACTCTGACGGAGGTACAGTAAAAGGAATGCGAGGGGTTTCAGTAGGGGAAGAAGGGACGCTGCAAAGAACCTTAAGCAATGCCTACAGTGCACAACTCCCCTACGGGATAGATGAACATTTGGTAGCGGAATGAGGAGGGCGTTTTCCAGAGTACTGTATATTATAACCGGATAGAAAATTCGACCAATTAATAAAAGAACAAAGAATATCATTTGTATTTATACGAAGGAAAACTCCTCCATGTCCTGTCTCGGTCCCATCGGCCTAGGGATGATGGTCTTCCTGCACACCTGCCTCTCGGGTTTCCCCATCGCAAGTAATCTAATCTATGGGACGTCTGACACTACCCCATTTTCCACTTCATTAATTCCGACAATGATATTGTGCAAGTATCCGGCAAGGGTAAGTTTATCAACTGGCAAATGACTATAACGACAGCGATAAAAACGAAGGGTGTTATGGTGTATACCAGTACAGTACTTCATGGCTTTTTTCACGCAACTCTTGATCGCCAATCTTTCCACTTTTTACCTGACAGTGTGCTTTCTCTTACTTAGTGTTTACACACACACAATATATATATACACACTCATATATACATGTGTATGTATATGTGTGTATACAGTATATATATATATATACATATATATATATATTAAAATATATATAATACATATATAAAGTGACTTCACTGATTAAAAATAATTACCTATAATGAGATTTTCTCAGTTTCCAGTCCTTTATTCTTTCCGCTTCCATTTCATTATACATGAAGAATCTGTACTGAGAGAGAGAGAGAGAGAGAGAGAGAGAGAGAGAGAGAGAGAGAGAGAGAGAGAGAGAGAGAGAGAGAGAGAGCAAACAGCTGAAGCAGAAGCAGGGAGAAGGAGGAGGATGACGAATTCGAAGGATGACAGCTGGTGCCCAGGGTAACGCGAGCAGAGTCTCATTCCACCTGGCCTTGTATGATATCCAGGACTCGCCTCTAATTATGGACCCAAGGGAAAAGAAGCATAAAAACAGAAGACGCGACTCAAAAGACTTCTCCATTTCTATTTTCCCAATAATATTTCCTCTTCAGTATTAAAGGCAAATATTTTACACACATGCACACACATATATATGTGTGTATACTGTATATATATTTTTTATGGCTGTCCACGATTAATTATGTTAATTAGACAATTACTAGGATAAACCTTGAATTGCACTCATCGTGGGTATCAGTAAATGTCAAGTAATACATGAAATATACAGAATCACATATGAGAATAATGGTAGGTCGGTCGCAACTGAAGCTCTGATCAATACAAGATACTACTTTATTGCACACAACATAAGCAATTCAGTCAAAAGAATACTGATTTAGCTCTCAATAACGAAAGTTACTGGTAGACTTAATAGCACCACAAAATACTGATTCTGATTACAATAAATACATTACTGCTGCAATCTATAGCACAACGGAATCTGGGCCCCCTATAGGGACTCGTTTGCCATTACTGATTTCTGGAAATGTTGCCCATTGAATAGTCTGCCTCAATAAGGCAGGAGTCTTCCAAGCAAGAGGGCTGGCAGGAATGCGAGGTTGAACAATATAAAATGTGCCTGGAATTCGAATGATCTAGGTACGGCTATGTGATTGAAAGATTCTTTCATTTGCAATAATCTATCACCAAGGAGGGCTGAGTTAATCTGTCACTGAGCAAATGATTACCTCATTAATAAACTTAATTCATATGGAGAACACACATACTTGCATTAAGCAAGGGGTTTTACTTTGGAGATGAATTCTAAGGAAAAGAGAAATGAGAGATTTAGTGAGAGGAATAGACAATGGTTCTCAACTGCAAATTCAGGCTTACCGGGCAATCCAGATTGCAACGTGCTGTATTTCAAAATATCCAGTTGACCTAATAGGTCTTCCTTAACAACCGATGGCGGTTGTCACCATGCCACTTATGGCCTCAAACCCAGTGTGGCCAATGTGCCAAGACAAAGGGATACGGCCCGAGATTCAGGACCTAGCAGATCACAGGTCTGCTCTAAAGGGTGACTGAAGTGGGACTGACAAGGAAACTGGCGTCTCTCAGCTGGTTTCTGGATGTTGTTTTGTCCTATACGGCTTCAAGCCATGGAACATAGTAGAATTCTATAATATAAATATGGGGTATTGATCTTGCTAATTATCTTTTATCATTGCACCGAATCCCAGTGAGATCAAATAAATGTCATCGATTAATTTTTCACGATTGCTATGACTATCAGTCAGGCTTGGAAGATAAATATGTCGAAGAGATTACAAGGCCAAAAGTATTCCATAGGAGAAAAGGCATCTCCTATTGACCTTCAGGATAACTTTGTCTGCGTCACTCATTAGAGGGGGTAAAATGTACGCCTAAAAGAGGACGTCCATCTTCAAATGAAATATCAAATGATCCACTCGAAAAAAAACAAAAAACAAAAGAGGCAAAAGATGAGTCAAATCAAACCACAGATGGATGTGTGGCTTGACAAAGTAGAGCACTTCTCAGAAATCAAAAATCCCAGGATGTAAGGGCCAAACAAATATCAGGTGTATCAAATGTAATTTTAACTTGTGTCTAAATGAAAGAAACAGTTGTTTCCTTCAATTTCATATTTAAAAGTCTCTCTCTCTCTCTCTCTCTCTGATATGAAGAGAGGATCTCAAAATTAATTTTGTTTGCAATATAAAACTGGACGACTTTTGTCCCTGAATAAGTTATATTTTTCATTTTAAGCTGTCACATAAAAACAAAATGTATTTACATTTGCTTTGTCAAGCTAATGTTCACTTCTAATAAGAAAATGAAACTAATACTTTCAATACAAAACATATGCGATAATTCTGGTACTGCAATGACTGTCAAATTTCCCTTCCATGGTGACAAATATGATGAAATCGTCACAATTGTGTAATTACAAAAACTTAATTAAATTGTGTGAAAAATTATTTTTATTATGTATCTGGTCCATAGATGTCTAAACACCAAAGCAATAATTTTTTGAGCCAAGGGAAGTATGTGTGGGCAATAATGGGATGATATATATATATATATATATATATATACGACAGGGTCCCTGTTCGACAGTAAACCGAAAAATCTTCGAAAATCGTCAAAAATCCTAAGAAAACCTTACTTTAAATGCTTTGGGTGTATTGAAAACGATGTAAACTCCATTTTTATTGAGTTTTGCATCAAAAAAGCCTCCAAATTTTTATTATTCTGCCCTTTTGGAGCCATATTTCTTCCGTCAGATTGGCGTACGTGTCGTAACCCCGGAACGTGCGCTGTAAACCGGGAAATAATTTCTGATGAATATATTTGAAAAGTGTTGTAACCTCGGAACGTTGTAAGCCGGACCTGTCATAAACAGGGGACTGCCTGTATGTGTATATATATACATATACATACACACACACACACACACACACACACACACACACACATATATATATATATATATATATATATATATATATATATATATATATATATATATATATATATATATATATATATATATATATATATATATATATATATATATATATATATATATATATACAGTATATAACACTGGTCACTGCCACATTCATATTTAACTACTGAATAGTCGATGGACTACTTATGCACAAAATTTCTACAACATTTGCTGCTTCATGCACCTACACAGAAGACTCAACAGCAATGCATCACACACCTTTACACTTTACACACTGAGCCATTTTCCCTCTTCCTTGCATGCACGTTGCACTCTCGTGCTTCCAGGATATAAAGGACCTTCCTTTCCTACACTTCTTTCACCTCCATAATCCAGCCTTTTCTAAGTCTTTCCCTCCTTCTGCCTATTATTTTTGATTGTCACATTTATTTTCATCCATCTTTCACCTCCACTATTTCAATATGACCAATCAACATCGTCTCCAATGCCGTGCAGTGCAAGGAGCCTATGTGAAATTTTGCCATTCATGTCTTTCATGTGCTTTCACTTCCACAAATCTCCAACCATCTGAGTCACAGTTCTCATATAAGTAGGTCTATGTCTTCAAACTCTTCTTTTACATTTGCATGAACTACTCAGTAAACTGTTCTCAACTACTGTGACATCATGCAGTTCAGACTACTTTAATGTTCACAATATATTTCTGGTGATGATGGCGAGTAAATACATTTTGTACATAAACAAAAACACATTGCATTTTACAAACTGAAGTTGAGCTCAGCTGGAGACCTGTTTACCTAACCTGGCTACAATAGTACTACCTTTGCAAATACTGTGCTGTAAAACCAAGAGTAATTTTTTATCCCTTTTTACAACCCACAACAAAATAAGTCCATCCTGTGCATCATCAAATACAGTAATTAATTAGAATTATTAGAGTATACTCTAAAAAACATAAGAAAAGAACACTAGAGTTATCAAAGACTAATACTACTTGGATGTTTTAAAACTTGTTGACTTTATCAAGTTGTCCAAGCAAGGCTAAACAAGAAGCCTGGGTTGATAATGCACAATATTTCACTGCCACATTTATGATAACAATAACAAATGATAACAATGTGTTTGTGATGCACTGACATACCATCCAGAAAATACAAAGAATATCATACCCAATACAAAACGAACAGAAGATGAAAGTATTTTTTCTATAAGGTGAAACAATTCAAATTGTTTTTCCTATAATTGGCAACAAGTTTGGTCTTCATAGAATGGATGTTTTAGGAAAACTCACAAATCTTAAAAGAATTTAATGGCATTTTTAATAAACATACAATCACTATATCACACGTAAAAAAGGTTCTAAAAACTTGTATAAATGTAAATTTACTATATTAATATACATAAAAAGTAAATGGTGTTACACTGCTTTTTTTTTTATACCAACATTAAAGGCATTAATGGTATTCTTTATCATAATGAATGTCTGGATGTGAAAATATCTGTAATGAAATGATATTATACAATATTCTCCTATGGGAAGAGCAGACTAGAAGTAGCAATAGTTGGTAAATGTGAAATGAAGAAATGATGACGGAAATGTAAAGGAAACTTTGTTACTATCGAAAACATTACCACCTAAGCTGAACAATAACAAAACTATTAGCTCATCATTATCTGGAAGATGAGAAAGGACTCAAATAAATTCATGAATGGATGTAAAATGTTTTTAGCTCTGTTAAAGTGAATATTGGTAACAGCAATACTTCTTTATATCCAGATGTTTTTTTTTGAAATATTACAAAAAGGATGGAA
The DNA here is from genome assembly GCF_040412425.1 of Macrobrachium rosenbergii. NCBI lineage: Eukaryota > Metazoa > Arthropoda > Malacostraca > Decapoda > Palaemonidae > Macrobrachium > Macrobrachium rosenbergii. The sequence goes on from NC_089768.1 coordinate 33,552,788, forward strand.
AGGATTTTATGAATACTGTGTTAAACTTTCCAGAATCAATTAGTGCTGTAGAAAAACTGAATTTCTGTCAATTCTTTGACCCAATTAGCCAAAAAAATTTGCATTACTCCTTAGGCATGTAAATATTTTTTCTCAATGGTGTGTAAAATCACTCTTGATGAAAAAAGTTTATAATTAGAAGTTTCTGGTTAATAAAAGAGATCTGCAAAGTCCCCACTCTCCTTTCATATGTTACAAAATTTCATCTCTGACATTTCAAAAAATTGATTTGGCTAACCCATAACCTAAATTTTACAAGGCAAACCTTGTCAAATATTGATATTTTATAACAGTGGCAAGTACAGTACACATAAGAAGTTTTAACTACAACAAAAAACATGAGAACTTTACTTTCAAACAAACTCGTATAATGTACTCATTACAATTTACGGTACCTCAAATATTACATAAATTATGCAGTTAAAATTTATAATCCTACTGTTTCCAGCACATAGCAGACCTGACAGCAAAATCAGCTTTTCCTGACACCTCAACTCCACCCAAATGTGAACCTAACTGTAGCTTCGCAAGAAGAACCAGTCTAGGACCTTCAAAATTCTAAGTACTTATGAAGAGCTATGAATAATACATTGAACAGAAAGTTAACAGTTTCATAACACCTAAATTTTGTTTGCTGATAAATATTTTGCAGTATAAATGTATGGGAAAATATTAATTAAAGGGAAAAAAACAAATTATTTTGTATTATATATGCCAAAAATGGTTATTGAAAATGAAAAAAGTTGAACATATTGTGTTGTATGAGTACATGAACATGAAAGACATGCACAGAATATCTGTCTGGTGATACGAATATCACTTTGCAAAACGATCAAAAGATTTGTTTTCAAAAACAAAAGTAAACATATGCAACCTTCAGGAAAAACGTAGAAAATCAGTAAGTTACAGTTGTATAGTACAATGACAATGCTGTACAGGAGAAAGTCAATTATTAGCATTAATATTTCAACAATTGTGCACAATTATAGTAGCACCAATGTACAATGAATGCATATTACATCCTTTTTCTTCTGTTCTTACATAAAACCTTAAGCTGTCAATGCTCTGTAGTTTAAAGAACTTACAAGGACAGGTACCACAAACGAGGTAGAGGGTCTTAGAGATAATGATTCAAAGTTAAACAATCAACACTGCAACAAGAATGTTAGCTATTGGCCTCAATAGTCTATACTGCTGATGCATCATACTGATGAGACTTCTTAACAGGGGAGTACTTGAAAAACTGGGAGAGCAGCATCTTTACTCGAGGGAAATGAAAATGTTTATCATTACAAAAAAAACTTTCATGAACTGCATTACTTTTGAGTTCCTCCTAAACCTCTAAAGAGTGACATTACTGAAGCTGCTGCCGATGAAACAATGCCACCCGCACCTGCAGCCATTCCACCTAAACCAGTAGCACCATGCCCAAACTGTCCAACGTTAGCTTGTGAATATATGGCAGTAGAATTGAACGTTGAATAAGCTTGATGCGTCGGTATACTGGGAGGTTCAATTAATGGCAGGTTTGGCACCTGAAAATACAGAGCTATATGTACTACACCGTGTTACATCTTTCAAATTGTCTGTTATATACATGTACCCTAAATTTCAGTCATTACAAGGGACCAATAAGGGGATGGAGGGGTTCCACTTTTATGCAAATAATCCCTAAAATTTACAAAAGTGACACATTTGATACAGTACTCTTGCAGAAAATAAAAAAAAGATAACAAATATTATATAAAATTAACAAAATAATCCATGATGTGCACAGTCTCTCAATAGCATACCTCCACTCAGGAGATAGTTACAATGACAATACTTAGGAAATAAATTGTGATGTAAAAAGATGACCAGAAAAAGAAAGCAGCACCCAAATATATTATTCACCTACTTCTTTTCTTTGCTTTCAGTTTCTCATCTGAAATGCTAATTACCTTCACTGCTTTTCTATATCACCTTCTGTTACTTCTTTCAAATGAACACCATATTCTTTGGAACTTGAATTTCAAGTCAATAGCCCCTGTGGGTTTGTTCCATATGAATAGGGCTCCTCTTTTGAATATTTTGAATAATAATAATATTATCAATGACTTTTGTTCAGCAAGAGAATGTTCACTTTGAACAAAAGCCCACTATTCTCATAAAGATTTAAAAATACCCTTAAAATACATTCATATATTTTCAACAAACACTCATAACTACCTTTAACTTTGTGGAAAAATATGGTATTTAGAAGCACATTTGTGTGGGGGAAAGTTTTAAAATTTCACAGATCTACCATTTTCACTAAAGGAAATCATGACTTTTATGGAAGGGAGAACAATTTGTGTAAAATTAAAACATGCACAAACTTAAAATATTTCACAGCATTCAAATAAAATTTTTTTTTAAATCAGCCAAAGTCTTGATCTCTTGTAGCTTTCTTGTTTGAGAATAGAATTACAAGACTTGGGTTTCTGTTGGGATTATCCATTGATCGTTACATCTCTCTGTTCCAAGGGTGCACAACTGGTGGCCCTCAATGAAGCATCTGGTGGCTCTCAAATTTATCATAGAAAACACTAAATATCACTCTACAGAAAAAGAAAATAAGAAGGAAACATATATATATATATATATATATTATATATATATATATATATATATATATATATACTATATATATACTCTATATATATATATATATATATATATATATATATTACTCAGACTCTAGCTTCTTACTCTAGCCTAGTCTAGTCTACTCTAGAAAGAAGTCAACCGTTTGATGTTGTTCAGCAACCCCTCTTCTGTATCTTCTGATGTAGTAGAAGTTGAAGCACAACATGAACTGATTAATCTTCAGAATAATGGCAGCCTTCATACCAAGTATAATGAAGGGGACTTGCTCATTTATAATTGTTTGGCCAAAGATCAATTTCCATATTTGAGAAACAAAGCTGCTATTTATGCAAGCTCATTTGGCTCTACCTACATATGTGAGCAAACATTTAGTCTACCCAACCAGGACAAATCAAATATTCGCAGCGGGCTAATTGATTAAAATTTGCACTCTGCTTTAAGGCTGGCAACCACAAATTTCCACCCTGACATAAAAAAGCTTGTACATGAATCTCAGTGTCAAAAATCTCACTAAAACAAAACACATGAGCAATTGTGTCTTTTTACCCTTAAACATCTACAAACTATTTATTTTTATACATGAAGGATATTTAATGGAGTTGCTCTCTATACACTAACAAAACATGAAAAATTAAAATTTAACATATAATTAACCACTGAAAGAAAAACAAAGTTAAAAAAGTTGGAGGTTCTAGGAAGCATTTCTGTATTTTAAGAAGCAGATTCAACAATTTAACCTACATAATCACTTACAAAAGGTTTTCTGTGATCTGAATACACAAAATGCCAACAGGAATGAGATTTTTGTGGAAAAGAATCAAAGAATTCGATAGGAAATAAAAAGAGAGAAAAAAATAATCTGTGCCAAAGATACTGAATACATTAAGAGACAGCAAACAAGAGTTGGCTAGATAGTGAATGAAGAAATATGGAAGATTTGATAATACAAATGAACTGAAACTGGAAGAGGGGCAGAAGATGAAAGAGAAAAGCTGGTGCAAAATCAGCAATAACTGATATACAGCATTTACATCACAAAATACTAAAAATTACTTCACACACAGGAGTAAAGCCATAAGCAACAGTCTGGCTAACAACTGCCTTGTCTAGAAATGTCACTAGTGAAAAAAGATAACCAAAATGTCTGTGAAGTCCCTCAAACAAGGTGAATGGACATTACTAAAACAGGAGACAATGTCTATAGTGGATCTTAACTTGTAGGAACCAGAATGGTGATCCACAAAAAAATGCAATTTTGATTCAAGCCATTTAAGAGTTGAGTAAAATTTCAAATATACTGTAGAGTATGTATAGAATTTATTGATCACTTTTTTTTACCAAAAACATATGTACAGTAGTTGTAATAACCACAATGCCCTCTTAACTTCTCGAGAAGTTAAGAGGGCACTGTGGTTTTCTGCAGTAGTTTTAAAGGGTTGGAGCAGCAACAGGAAAAACTTGTGGAAAAACCAACATAACAAACTAAAAAGAACTGTATAGTAGCAAAGTACAAGTCATGGGAAACAGGACTGATGGAAAGTTTAAGACAGAAGAATGGTGATGAACACTGAAAGCAACTTAAAAAAAAACCCTAAGGCTTCCAAAGCAGCCAGTAATCTAAAGAAGAATTTGCTGAAATAAAAAAAAAAGTATTGCATTTGTAAAGTGGTCTGACAAAACCACAGTCACATTTCCTGACTCAGAAGATTTGCAATCTAAAAGATTTGTTGAATTTCAATTTCTTCGAAACACCACACCTGCAAGCTTTATGAAAGTGGGACTACAAGCCCATAAAACAAATGTAAAAACATTTCCTGCTTGCCCACTTTGGGAAGACTTGATGGAAACAAAGTATTACTTAGGTAACCAAGCACTAATAAGATAAGATCTCCGTTATTCAATCTGATTATGCTACAATAATTCACAAGCATTCAGTTTCAAAAGGAAACCACAACCAGTACTGTACGATGGAAAACAAATTTGAAAGTAATCAAAAAATACTGTTAGGTCTATAAACAGCCAATTCTCAAAGGATTCAGTGAAAAGCTACCTCCTGTTCTACCTTTGATATTCACTTCTAAGTATGACCAAAAGTGAAAACATTAAGAGACCACTTCACTTTTCAATTTTTTTCTTGTTTTTGTTATACCTGTTCTTCCAAGCCTCTTTTTTCAGCCTATTCTTTTAATAAAATTCACATAAAATTCGTGAATAACAATATTCAATGAAGCTCAAATCTGTAATAATGTATAAAGATTAAGGCAAATACACAGATGAACACATGACATGACGGTAAAAACAATTAACTAAAACTCTACAGTTTTAAAACTATTTTGTTTCTAGTGAAAATTCAGCTAATCTTTTCAACTACAATTTATTGATCTTTCATGTCCCATGCTCATCGTTTACATGGGATACAGCTGACACAGTTTAAATCAAAGGTAGAGAAAACATTTGCTTAGAAGCAGCAATCAATTCTATGATTTACAACTCTTTTCTCCTAAAGAAAAATATATATTAGAAAAAGACCATGCAAATTCAAGACATAAAATCAACAACATAACAGCAAAAATTCAAATATGCATAGCTTAAATCAAAAATCAGAGAAAGCCTTGATTCAAACAAAATTTTTTTGCAGTTAGCATGAAACACAAAGCTGACAAAATTAATCAGTTATCTACAGGAATCATTAACCACCTTTAAACAATGATCTGTATGAATGACCACTGTTCTCTGTTGATGTTTTATCTATGAATCCCATTCTTTGCTAGTTTTTTGGTAATCACTGAGAAAAGAAATATGAGCCTGCCTCCATGAAAAGCCTAAAGCAAGACTGTTTTGATAAGGAGAAATTAATGTCCTTAAACATACTACTGTACATAATGAAAAATGTATCACAGCATATACCATATGGAACTGACAAATTAAAACTGTTAAAAGCAGCTTACAAACTTGAATTCAATAGTTATTTTTTGCAGTATGAGCAGCTGAAACGATGTTTCAACTTTAAAAGCTAAAGCATAATATCACATACCCTAACGTCATTTTCAGTATTTGGTTCATGCTCAAGAAATGACTTAAAGCACTGAAAAATTAATTATGTCAAATATTTTCCTATTGTTGATTTTCACAAACAATATTTTTAGATACATTTTTCTTGGATGGGTGAACTGGGAGATTCTGCATTGTACTACAATTAATCAGACAAAATTAAAAATACAATGAAAACATTTCGTAATAAAAACAATTTTGAAAATTAACCAGTACAGAGGAAAAGGAAAATGATAACCCCTTCTTTCTATCTCTTTTTATTGCGTGGTAACTTAGTTAAAGAAGAAGGAAAAATAAGTTATAAATTTCCAAGAATAATGCTATCTATAGCTTGATGAAAATGTTCCAAGGTATCTCAAAATTCTAGGGATCAGAAATCCACAGTGTATGTATATACTGTAGCTGTATGTATTCTGCAGCTCTTCAGAATAAGTGTCAAAAAAAATTTATAAAGTTTTCAACAGCTCCTGAGTACTGGAGAAATATTTAGACTGACAAATCGCCTTGGACTTATCTACTGCAATAATAAAAATAATTTAATCTGTAAAAACTGACCTTAGAACAAAGTGAATACGTTACAGCCAACATAAGAACATTTTCCTTTGATACTGGAAGTAAATACACTACATAATACATCCTAGGAAATTACTTAGGCATTTAGTTGTGCATTGTAAGTTTATGATTTCAATTTTTTGGCAGGTTACTTTAAAAAAAAAAAAAAAATTTATTGTTGCTGTTATCATTTTTTAAAAAATAGTTTCTTCTGGACAAGTTATCACACAGAACGGGGTACTTATGAATACTGTTAGCATTTTCAGAAGTTATTTTGTAGTAGCTTGTGGTATATTAGATTAACTGTGGCATGCAATCGAGAGAAGCAACTACTTGCGAAGGTTCTTTGAACTCAAACCCTCATGAATAAAAATGGGCAACCATAATCAAGGGAGTTCTTGAAACTTCCCAGCATTTGAAAAAAAATAGGAACACCTGTGACCTCACTTCTGCTATACAGTAGACAGATCTTGCAAACAACAAAATAGAGAAATTGTCAATCTGCAAAATACTGTTTTCCATGTGAATAATCATTTTATGTTACTGCATCAGGTTTTTCATGTTAGATTTATTATGAGTTCTCTCCAGTCCTTTTTATCTTGCACACTTTCTACCTTAATTTCCATTTGGTTCAGGTTTTCATGCCTTTTTGCAAAATATTATTTATTACAGACACCACTCTACTTACGAACATTCAACTTACAAACATTCAGAGATACGAACAAACAGGATCGCAAATTAAAATTGTGTTCAGAGTGCTCCCCTTTGCCACCCATAAGTTCAGATTTTGTTTTGTGCGCCTATTCCGTACATACAGTACTGTATGTACAGTGCATTGTGTTTTAGGATAAAAAACATATAGTTCTGTACTGATTTTATACTGTACTTAAATAAACATGAAGAGTACAGTGACCAACTTACAAACAATTCAACTTACAAACAGCCATCCGGTGCGTAACTCGTTTGTAAGTAGGGTGGTGTCTGTATACCGAAAAAATAACACAATGCAATAATCAGAAAAATTAGGCACTATGCATACAGCACTTTAGCAACATTTGCAACCAAAATACATTTCATGTTCAGTGAACATAATATCCTAATATCCACAATAAAACACCTTATTCCCTCATTATTCTAGTTTTGATACAAAATAATCTTGGCAGCATGAAAATTGTTAAAAAAGAAGAGAACAATGAATAGCATTTGCTAAGTGAAGGAATGTGACAAGTTGGTTGAACACTTTCCTGGCAAGGGCAATGTTTAATCAGTGTAATCACTGCCTGATATTTGGTTGGTCATCACAACCCCATCAATCATATCATGCCCACATTTGTATTCTCATAAGTCCCAAGGCACACCAATTCCCTGCGCACATGCCATGGATCCACCAGTAGAAACCTACCAATCTCTCCATTGTCCATGTGTTTATAGATCTCAAAGAATTTCATCCCCATTTATTACACAGCAAGCCTGTTGCCCGTCATTCATAATGTTTGCAACCATTTCATTTTTTTCCCAGCCAACCAATTCAAGTGTATTTTAATTCTTTCAGGTTATCATTAGAAAACAGGTTTTGACGTAGGAAAAACCTATTTTTGGTGTTCGCTGTTGAGTCCTCACGGAGTTACCCTTCCATGGTCAACCAGAGCTCCAAGATGACCAAACTAATGTTAATAGAATTCTCTTATAGCTGGTCTCGCAGTCAGGTATTGTGTCGTAGGGATTGAGTACATCATGGACTCAAGAGATAAGGGGGCACTTTCCCAAATCTTTACAGCAAGGATGTATACCCAGGCTCTTCCATCATCAAAACCTGCTTAGAAGAGGAAGTGATTAATGAGCATACACATTCTGCCATAGTATCAACAACAGACCCATTGCAGAGACCAAAATGCATTACTTTCTGTTGGTAAACCTTAAGTGCTTGAACTGGGCATACTGTCTTGTCTCCTAAATTGAGTTTTCTTATAAAAATAGGGGATTTCCTTTTTAAAGGATTCTCATTCTTGGCTAGGAATGATGGACCAGTTACTCCTATAGTTTCCATATTACAGATTAACTTGATTACAAGATATTTTGCCCAGATATTGTTATTATCTGATCCTAGGGTCCTTGGTCTAAGCTAGCCCACTTAAGGATACATAATCCTAGGTTACAGGCTACAAACAACATCCACTATTAATCTAATCTAAATTATTCTCACTTACTACCTAGATTACTTTTGATTACAGATAAAATGTGGGGAGACTGAAGTATTCCCTGTGGAGGCTGGCCTCCATCACAGATCAGCTCTGAGTCCATTCTTGCTCCTCATCGTTAGAGACTGTGGGAACTGACGTTTGCTGATGATTTATAGTCATTATAGCAGACAAAGAAGAAGAATTGCATGAAAGATTTTTAGCATGGAAAGGAGCCCTAGAAAAGAAAGGACTGAAAGTGAACATTGTAAAGACAGAGCTAATATTTAGTAGTAAAGAAAGACATGAAGAAGTAAACATTCAAGTGGAAGATGGTACAGTGCTAAAACAGAATAATGAGTTTAACCATTTGGGATCAATAATGGCAGAGGAGGGAGGTACTGAGAAAGCAGTGAGACGGGTAGTGAAAGAAGCATGGCAAAAATGGAGGGAAGTAACTGGAGTTGTTTTAGACAAGAAAATGCCATTTAGGTTCAAAATTAAAATTTTTAAGACAGTTATCAGGCCCGTACTATTACATGGGGGAGAAACTTGGGCACTTAAGAGGAGAGAGGAGGGACTGTTGGAAAGAACCGAGATGAGGATGGCGAGATGGATTGCTGGAATTTCACTACTGGAAAGGAAGGAGAGTCAAGATATAGGAAGAATGTGTGGTATATGTAATGTAAAGAAGGCTAGGGAAGCTCGTCTGAGATACTCTGGCCATGTAATAAAAAGAGAGGAGGTGGAACCAATCATGAGAGCTAAGAACATGCCAGTGATGGCGAGAAGTGTGGGGTGTCAGCGGATCAGATGGACAGATGTGGTGAGGAGGGATATGGGTGAGGTGGGACTGGGGGAAGAAGATGCAAGCAATAAAAGTGCATGGAGAAAGTTGACTCGAGCAGCCGGCCCTGCTATACACAGTAGGATTAATAAGGTCGAAAGAAGAATAAGAAGACTGCCTAGATTATTGTAGACATCGAATAATCTGAAAGGATTCTCTATATTAATGATATGTTGTAGAACATTTCTTTTGTTAAAACACTTAGTTAGAATGACAAATTCTTTAAAACAATTTGTGCTTTACGAAACTAGTATCAACGATGAGTAAGCGCCGACCATATAATGGCAAGAAATGCCGGGTTCTGGCTTTCACACACAAATTAATGATCAATTCCAAAACTTTAAAACTAAAACTTTAACTGGAACTTATTATTAAGAAATTATCTTGCTATTTTTGATATTTCCATGATCCATGCTAATGAAATCGGAGAAAAATTTCGAATTTTTTGAAGCACTGGTAATAAGAAACTCCATTGCGCTGACCAACAAAGCGTAACACTTCTTGGTCTCTGACAAGTATGTTGCTGACACTACAGCAGACTGCTTATGCGCATTAATCACTTCCTTTTCTATGCAGGGTTTTGACGATGGAAGAACTTGGGTAGACAGCCTCACTGTAAAGATTTGGGAAAGTGCCCTCTTATCTTTGAGTCCATTACATGCTCAATCAAGTGTTACAGTGTTTATCACGATGACACAATACTTGGCCATGAGACCAACTATAAGGCATTCTTTGACCTTAGTTTGGTCACCATGGAGCTCTGGTAGACCATGGAAGGGTAACTCCTGAGAACAAAACAAGTGACTACATTATAAAAAATGGTTCTACAGTACCTGTAAAATTTGATGCTCTTTTTCTCCTGTGAATTTTGTTACCATTTGCCTAATTCTGGTATTTTCCAATTTTTTTCTTGTCGTCCTTTGTTAATTTTGGTTTCTGCATATATTTGCTGGTGTGATGCTAAGTAAAAAATCATTTCACAATTTTAGAAGCAAGCAATACACACAATGAACACCTGCAAACTTAAATCATGATTACAAAACTCAAGGGAACAACAAGGAAAATATATTTTCTCCGTTTGTTGTTGAGTTTAGCATGCAAAGACAGGTTAAGCCATGGACTTTGGAAAAAAAAAAAAGCTTTGCATTCATACAAGAATCTTGGAAAGAAGACACACTCCTACCAAGTTATAAGGAAATCCCTCAAAAAGTTTCTGAGCTACAGCTGTGTAAGTACCAAAAGACCTTTGATGGCCCATGGATATGTGTCCCCTTGACCCTTCGGGCCAGTGGACCTATAAGTGAAAACAAATAAGAAAATATAATAAACAAAAATATTTGAGATTGCAATCAAAATTAACTTACAAAAATAATGGCAATAAAATGAATAAATTAAATAATTTTTTTAATATTAATTTTGTAGTCTCACCATGTTTCATTAAAATCTCATACAAGTTCTGCTCACAACAATAATTTCCACAGCCTTTTTCTAATTAAAAACACAAAGTACATTCCCTACAGATAAGAAGGAAGACTAGAAGTAGACTTTACGCTAGCTTAATAAAAAAAAAAGGCCCCTTGCAGTTCTTTCAACCATTGATCTTGTAAGACTTAAATTATGACAATAATCAACCATCACATAAGCACAATTGAATCACAGCATGCTTACCGTTTCCCACTCAGCTGATAGAGTGTCTGTATCTTCTTCCTCAGATTCTGACCCGTCTGCATTTTCCTCTTCCATTCCTTCCTCCATGCTTTCAACAAGTGACTCATTAACCTCAAAGCTTCCCTGCCTGTGAGAGGCAATAATAAAAACATCTTCAAACATAGTAATGGACCTGACAGTACAATTTAAGAAAAGACAGACTTGTAAACACAGGAATTGCCTTTTTATTTTAAGATAACCATTTGAGGCATAAAACCAAATATTCTTTAAATGACAACACATGCACCAATGAATGAAATATTTCAATACTCTATATAATCAAACAAGAGGCATCATGCTGTATGAAAAAATTTTTGAAAAAACTGTGTAACTATTTTTGTTCCTGTAAGGACTCTCTGCACATGCAACTAAAACAAAATGACAAAACAGTATCACAGTGACTTACCTCCCTAAATCTGCAACTTGGGCATCCAATAAAGCTAAAAGATTTGGAGTAGTATGTGTAGGTCTAAGGTGCTGAACAGGGACGTTCTGAGAAAAGCACAGATATATGACATTTGTGTTGAGACGTGCAACCCTTCGTGCAAACTGCTGCTCATTAAGCTCAAGCCTACTGAATTCACTGGAAAAAAAGAGGAAAATATTAAACACAACTGAAGGAATGAGATAACGGTCATCAGCTTTTTATTAGCGCACCATCTCGTGATTTAAATATAAACACACAATTTGCTCTCACCAAAAACTACTGCATTATGTGCCTCTTTTCAAAACAGAAAATGAAGTAAGAGAATTTCTTGCATATACTGTATTGTTGTATAAACCTTTTTAACTGTGATAATACTGGGTCCTGGAAGTACTATTTCATTGTTAAAAAACAGGTTTTGACATAGGAAAAACCTATTTTTGGTATCTGCTGTGAGTCCTCAAAGGAGTTACTCTCATGGTCCCTAGAGGGACCCATAAGATAGAACAACCAATTTCAAATAATTCTTTTCTAGTTGGTCGCAGCCAGTATAGTGCATATTGACACTAATAAGACTATAGGACTCAAGAGGGCACTTTTTCTTGTCTACAGTGACTGCTTAGATTCTTCCTCATCTTAACCTGCAGATGTGGCAACCACACATGGCATGTCATCCACTGTCGTGGCAACTCGCACTCTGCACAAGACTATTTACTCATTACTCTCTTTCAGGCCTATGCAGGATAACTATTCATCCAAATGCCATGCCTTTTCGTCAGAGAAAGTGGGTGGATTTGAGGGCTCACAGTGGCTACCAAAAATAGGTTTTTCCAACATCAAAACCTGTTTTTTGACAGCAAAGCAGCTGTTCGTCCTCAAAGGAGCTTGCCAAAGAAATTGACTTGTGACAAAATGGCTAAGTTCTTAAAATTCAATCCCAACAATCCAGATATAATTTTTGTTCAAGGTTAAGCCACAAGTTATAAACCACATTCTTTATTCCTGATACCCATAGGGTTTGGCAACAAATAACATGAAACTAAAGATGAACTTACAATTATTAAGATGTAGTTCTAAAGTGACTTACCTAAATATGCTGGGTTTGGTTGTGGTACTGTTGCACCTTTCCCAGCAATATCTTAGCATTAAACACCACACCAAGATGACCCATGGTTTTCCACTGTAGTGCCTCTGGGATCAGGACTTCTTATATCACCTACTGATACACAATGTAATCGAATTTGTTCAAGCTTGTAGAAATAATTTTTTAGGAATACTGTTCCTGATGACCACCATGTACACTCGAAGACCTCTTCAAAAGAAACATTTCAAAAGAAAACTAACAATGTACTTGCCTTTCGAATGTCATACGACTTAGGAAAGGAGTGGGGTCTGCCTTGTTAATAAGGGGCTCCACAATTATTCTCAGCCCATGTAGATGGAGTGGTTTGTTGTGCTGGGGTGTAGGAAAATCAGACATTCTGGGATGCTTGCCATGACCTCTAGGTAAGCCTTAAGTACTTGAACCGGGCATAAGTTTTATTTGACAAATTGGGGTCCCTTATCAGATTAGATTTTCTCTTTAAAGGGTTCTCATTCTTGGCCAGGAATGATGGGCCAGGATACAATAATAAATGACAGTTAGCTGTATGAGCAATGTAGCGTTGTCCCCGTCTAAGAGAGCCCAGTTCACTAATGCAAGCTCCTGATGCAAAAGCAGTCAAGAAGATCGCTTTTTGCAGCATATGTTGTATTTCAACAGAGATCTCAACTGGGCTCTTAGCATGGATATAATCTAACCATACTTTCCATATGGACTATTACTGTCAAAGAGATGATGTCCGTAGTTTTTGCACTAAGTACCTAGCAATGTTGGGTGGGTAGCTTTCACGGTTGACAAGATTTTAAAAATCCACACATGAAGGTCTCAGCTCAGCAAGGATGTGTAGATGACTTTCCTTCCTACTGTCTGGATGGAACAGCAGACAATAATGGAACTGAGTTCTTCGCCAGTTGTTGAAGCAATAAGAACTATTGCCTGTACAGCTAATTTGGGGCTATTAAGTAAGCAGTTCTGTTGAGTTAGAAGTTTGTTCAAAAGCCCTTCGAAATCTGGGACAACAGAGGAAAAAGGTATATCGTCCTCCATTTGTTCTCGCCTTGTAGGGATGCATCTCTTGCTTTTGCTTGATTGTTCAGGTTCAGAGACACATACAGTACACTGGGTGATGGTTCTCACATGTGGCAAACAGGTCCACTTCCAGATCGGAGGCATGTTGGTAATCATCCACTGATGTTGTAGAGGGGTCTACTATTACATTGAAAGACCTTGTGAGGTGAAATGCAGACAAAGCGCCACTTCTTTGCTTGTGCATCCAAGGGATGGATAGCAATACTGCACTTGGGAGGAGATGAACGTGAGCCCGGCCTCTTAACACAGGACACTGCATTTCTGTTGCCTAGGATCAACAAAATGTGTGTCCATTTTTTGAGGTTTCAGCCATTACCTCCAGACAGAGTGCGTGGTTGCCACAATAGTGGACAACATGCGATGCGCGGTTGCCACACCTGCAGGTTAGGACGAGGAAGAATCTAAGCAGTCGCTATAGACAAGAGAAAGAGCCCTCTTGTCTTGAGTCCTATACTTTTATCAGTGCCAATGTGCACTATACTGGCCAAGACCAACTAGAAGAGAGTTCTTTGCAATTGGTTGGTCTATCTTATGGAGACCTCTAGGGACCATGAGAGAAAACTTCTTTGAAGACAAACACCAGCTATGCTATCAAAAAGATACTTCAAAGAATCAGAGAAATAGTCAATGCAGTTCTAAGTTTTACAAAATAAGCCCGTAACTAGAAGGAAAAATCGATCATTTGAACCATTTTTTACTTAAAACCAAAAAATGGGAACATCAAACATATGACAAATTACTCTAGGGCTTTGTGCTATTGATTTAAAGTTCATACCTATAATTCAACCTCTTTGGTAAAGGAACATCTAGGTAAAATGCCAAAGTTTCGACGAGTTGACTCAGGTACGTAAGCCCCGCACACACATTATATCCACCAGACCGCTCTGCATCAGTGCCATCTTCTTCACCTCCATTATTGACTACTAAGAGAAAATGAATGCTTTCATTAATAAAACAGAATACAGGAACACAGTCATCTTCCACTACTACTAATTTATATCTCCATTAAATCTGCACAAAATCATTCAGAAAAAGCTACTTCTTATTTTAGTCATTTTGTTATTGTATGAGAATGTTCTGTAATAAAGGTACTATCCTGATATTTTAAAAAAACAAGCAGGAGTACAATTTAACGTGAACAACCCTACACAATTTAGCAAAATAAAATATAACAGACTCACATAACAGATTAAATGCTGAATAGTCTCCTGAACCAGGCAAAAGAGGATGAACAATTCTATACTGAGTTTCATGAGAAGTGTCAGTATAAACCCATCTTCCACGAACATAGGTTGTTTGTGAAGCCTCTGCAATTGCTGACACAGTGTCCAGATGTTGAGGATCAGCATCAATACTGCAAGGAATCATATTTACACACTACCAATTTAAACTGGCAGAGAGAAAAAAGTGTATATATTTCTATAATTTCAACATTAAAACTGCTATATACAGTACCAATCTAAGATCATGACAGCAAAGTGATTTAACAACAACCGTACACTAAAACAATTACTTAATTTTTTAAGTGAAAGATACTCATTCTTGTTAACACAGAGATTAAATATGATACAATAGATTGAAACAGTTGACAGCCAACAATGTAATTACTAAAATGCTTTCCATTTTAATAATTGCACACACATATGTCCTACAGTTATTTCTACCACCAAGTAAACCGTTGTACTGGCTCTACTGTTATAAAATAAACATATGTCCAGGAGTAAAATAAGAGGCAATATTATTTTCAGAAGCACCACATAAAAGCATGTTTACCTTCTGGCTGGTTTAACTTCAGTAATTGGGAAGATATAACGTGTTAGCTGCCTGATGTTTCCTCGAACAACTCCTTTAAGCTGGGCATTGCAAATGGCTAACTGGTTTCTTTTGTCTTTAACCTGCAAAAGTCCAACAAGAACTAAACTAGTTTGTGGATCCCAAAATGAAAAAAAAAGTCTAAAGTTGGCAAACATTTGTGATTTAACTTATGATGACTGGTACTCTTGATATACAATGAAAACCTAGATCAAACCTGTAAAAACCTGCACTAAAAAATATGAATAAAAACAAATTACGTGGTTCTTTGCCAGTATAGGGACAAAGTAACATACCTTACAGTCAAACTGCTCTAGAATTTTCCTCATTTTCTCTAGCCTATGCTGAAATACTGGTAACTTTCCACGAATCTCTTCATTCTTACTGGATACCTCAGCAGACTTTGTTTTAACTGAAAATAAAGTAAATTTTACCTTACAGTCCATCTTTGTTTCACAAAATCAGTGCATAATACATAGCATTGCAGTCAAAACAATAACTAAAGACTAAGTAATAGAGGAATAAGTTGACCACAGAGAATCACACTAAAAATTAGTTCTGTCAATCTCTCATTTAAATATCAATTTCATTAACATGCAACATAGGTTTTCCAATTTCAAGTCCATAACATAAGCAGTGCATTTAAAATTCTAATTAATTTGTTTAAAGAAAGCTTGTTCCCTATTATACTGTTAAAATTTAAATTTCCATCTAGGGTTCTCCTCTTGATTCACTGCATCAATGGGTAAAATACATTTTTCTATTTCATACCCACCACAAAAACAGCACTTTTAATATTTTAATTAACCTGTCTGAATAAAATGTGTTCTCTATTTATCATAAGTTAAATCCTTATCTAGACACCCATTCTTGATTCCCTGCATCTGTACAAATGAAATGTTCTGATAGATGAGGGACTATTGGTACTCCTGCCAAGATATGTGAATCCATTGTCGATAGCAAAAACACGCTGTTCAAAACTACCAAAGTCTCAGTTAACACCAGCCTCCTAGGTATGTCCTTGAAAACCTAGTACCTGAAGGGTCATGGATAGCCATTCCCTTAAACAGCAGGTAGCCTGTGTCTATGTAAGCTACAAGTCAAAATCAAGGTAGGTCGCCAGCCTAGTCAAAGAGTCACATCTTGATTAACATCCTCTAAATCTGGCAATGTCTTAACCTAGTCTAAGGTGGCATTTACTAAAACCAGAACAAGATCCGGAAGGGTCAAAGCCAAAAACAAAAATAGGTCAGGTCTAGAGACCCACACCTGGATTGATAAATTCTTGAATTTCCCTTGTTGTTCCCAAGTCTTTTTTACAGGTTTCCCATTGTACTGTAGATAGTGTGGTGCGCACAATGATAAGTCTTTCCAACAGCTTTTGGCTGCCTAACATTAATGATGTGGCTGTCATTTGCTAACATCATCCCCTTAACCTTTAACTAACCAACATCAACTATTTCCCTAACAAACTTTAATCCCATGCAACCATAGGCTCCTTTCCTTCAATTTCCAGTTCTCACACGCATTTTATAATATAATCTTGAAAAAATCCTCTTTCTTCCATAATCCATGCTAACCTTCTTCTGAAAACCTTTCTGTCATCTGACATTCTGAAGCAACACCCTTCCATGTACTTTTATGGGTAATCTGTGTTATGCACTCTTAATTTTTCCTTGAACTGTATTAACAGCATGATAATGAATTTATTTTCATTATAATCAATGAAATCTATTAGAATTCCTAACCATTTACATCTTAAATCTTGTTTGCCTCTCTACTTCTTACCAATTATAGCCACTTCTATTAGCAGCAATCAAGCCCATGCATAACATCCTTCATTACTGAAGTAAATTTCATTCCACTTTTGACCAACCAAGTTGTGATCATTTATTGTCTACCATTTACTGGTTGCTATCCCTGTCTATTTGATTGTCATCATATAAGCATGGCTGATCTCAGGAATGATTATTCCTTGTCATACATGACAACCAACTCACTCACCTGAAGAAATATTTTCTTTGGTACCATCTACAACCAGCTTCAACAATGCAACTCGACTGCGAACTTCAGCTATCCTCTCTCTCTGAAAAAGACAAGCAATTAAGCAAAATAGATGTAAACACATGAATTTACAAATATATTATATTTTGATTATCTCTACTTGATAAAAAGTCCAGTGCAACTGGACAAAAGCTTCCTTGCAACTTGTATAACTGCCAAAACACCAAACATTATCAGGCTGTTTCGGAAATTAAATTACTCACCACTTTCCAGAAATAGTCTCATTCCAAGATATATACCCACTTGGCTCCTGAGATGGTACAAGTTAGTCATCTCTAGTGGCACAATGCAGTGAAAGTTTTGCTCATCTTCTGAAACTTGCTAGCTATAAAAAAAAAAAATCTCTAACTACTCGAAGGTGATTAGCACTTCTGCCATTTTCTTTAAACCCATTGAAACTTTTCAGGAAAAGTTCAATTTACAATCTTTGAGGAGCCAGTAACTATTTTTTTTTATCGCATTGTATCATTTATTTTCATCAGTGAATATGGGCTAGATATCGGGCATTTGTATAATTCATTTAAATGATTAGAAAGTAAGTCATCCTAATCCTACCCTGTTATCATTTAGAAATGCGGAACAAGAGTCAAGCTGTTAACCATTTTTGACCCGGTATGAGGAAGATATGGCACCGTTTCTGCCCCAACTACATTACATCCCAACTTAATTTCAATGGCTAACTGTAAGATTGGTTAACTTTCCAGCGTGTATTAACCGTTTTAGGCTACGTACACAATCTAGGAAGAGCTTTCTTTCTAGATAAGTGTCTACGCCTCTAAAACAAGAAGGAGCTCGATAGCGATACCATAAACCTGAACAGTTGCTTATTGGTATGACTATTGGGTTGCAAGAAAAACAGCAACGTATTTTCCCTCATTCAACGACTATCCAACGAACCTCCTCGTCCCTAATTTGCTTCTTGATTTAGGAGAGGTGACAAACAAACAAAGAAACAAAATCAAGGGCAAGAACACAACAGTACACTGGAATTCTGTTCACTGATTGATACCATTTTCAGGTTACCATAAATCGGGTGGAAGAATGAAAGCTACTCATATCAAGAATACATAATGTACAGAACTTTTCTATATATAAATTTAACACACACATACATATACATGCATGTATGTATGTATGTATATACACATGTATGTAGGTATGTGTATATGTATATATATGCAGTATATATATTATATACCTTACGCATCATGTCCCCATAAAAAGCAAATTATTTTTGCTTATTCTTCAGTACATAAAGCATGAACTTCTCCCAAAGCAACTGGTATTCCTTGACCTCCAGCAGGCTCATAACCACAAATAGATCTAGCCAACTGATAAGGATACAAGAGTATGGATGAGACGTCCTCCCAGAAATAGAATGCTTGCTGCACCCTCGGTTAGAGTAATCCGCTGTCAAGGCACCATTTATATACAACAGTTTCGACCAATACAAAAATGTGTCAGTAAAGGGAAATGAAGTATAAATAGAATGTCTACCGTTTGTCGAGTGTAGACTTTGCACTGAAGCATTAGCAAAGGAGAAATTAAATTATTTATATTCTTGTCTATTTTTCTATCGATTTATTAATTAAACTCTTCATCTGTTCTAACAATTGATCTCTTCTTTCTGTGTTACCTATTATCTTCTGCAACTTCTTTCAAATAGACACCATATTCTTTGAAAGTTTGAATTTCAAGTCAATGGCCCCTGTGGGTTTTTCCATATGAATAGTGTTTATCGACTGAATAATAATAATAATAATAATAATAATAATAATAATAAAATAATAATAATAATAATAATAATAATAATAATAATAAAAGAAGAAAGTGAAGGGAAAAAATTTCATCACCCTCACTCTTTTACGAAACAACAGGTTATTTTGTAATTTGAAATTAATTAGGAAACAACGGGTTATTTTGTAATCTGAAATTAACAGTCCCAGTGACTGATGAAAAGGAAGTTCCCATCCAGCTGATTACTTCATATCACTCGGGAGTGTTACACAAAGGGGGTCATCGAGGAAACAGTAGGAATAAAAAGTTTATGAGCAAAATCTTTTAGGGATCTTCCTTACGTCACATACCACCCCGTTGAATCTTGGGTGACTCATATACCAATGACGCCATTCGTTTCGAAGAGACCTAACGCCAAGCGTCAAGCCTTGCGTCATCTATCGCCACTGAGATGCGTCTTCTTAAGAAGACTTTTTGCAGGAGAGAGAGAGAGAGAGAGAGAGAGAGAGAGAGAGAGAGAGAGAGAGAGAGAGGCGTACACTGCCGGATTGAGAGACGAGTTCGAGTTGCAACGTAGAAACAGAGGTATTTCCAAGGTAGTTTCAGTGGCGGGGAATTCCCAGTCACGTGTCTCTCATACTACGCATAGGACTTTGCATAGCAGAAATCCCTATCACTAGGAATGAATTACTAACTGGGAGTTGTGCTTCGTAATATATTTAATAACTCGTAATATATTTAACAACATACCATATTATTATTATTATTATTATTATTGTTCAGTGGTAGGCGTATCATCTGTTAGGTTGATTTATTATTATTATTATTATTATTATTATTATTATTATTATTGTTGTTGTTGTTGTTGAGTAGTGGGTGTATAATCAGTTAGGCTGATATACCACTGAACAAGACAAGATTCTATGTATGAGTCTCAACTGCTATTATTATTATTATTATTATTATTATTATTATTATTATTATTACTGAGAATCCAAAAGGCCTTGTACATGCCAAAGCAGGAAGCTACAGAATGTCTAAGGATGTATGAAAATTACCACCTTGCACAGTAAAAAAAAAAATAAATAAATAAATAAATAAATAAAACACTGCCAACTGTTACAAGAGACAATCTCGTTCCCTCCTCAAATGCAACTGGGTTAAAACAAGCGCTTTCACCCCATCAAAATTCAAACCAAATTGCGTTGGAATGCAACCTCACTTATTAATTACGAGGACACGTCATTCAACCACAAGTTTGCAACACAACCAAGCACTGAAGAGCAACTTTTAACCAGATATGACGCAGGGATACACAACCAATGTATAATACAACCACACCAAAGGACATTTTTCCTGGGGATACTTCGCAGAGTATATTACAGATCTAAATGATGATGACATTTGAGTCATTTGCCTGAAGGTGAGAGGAAGAGAATGACGATTAGAGACTTGAAAGGAGAGGAAGAGGGTGTAGATAATAAGAGGATCTGGGAGGAGGAGAAGAGAATCTACATAATAAAGAGGATCTGGAGGAGCCGATTTAATGCTATGAACAAAAAAAAAGATTAGCCCTACGCACGAGTAAACGTGGGGTGGGAAACATCTCTGTTCACTCAGCTGCAACCTCTCAAAATGAAAACAAAAATGTCCAGCGCTGCATTCCCCAGTCCACAAGTCCAGTCGCGCATGCGCACAACCCTTGCGGCACCAAAAAAGGCGGGCAACTTACGAGCAGCAGGGGCCTCGTTCTGAGTTCGTGCAAGCGATTCACTTCGTCCTCCTGATCCAGCAGCTCGCTCCGGTGTCTTATGTACCGGAGTTTCTTGTCGGCGTATCTGAC
Organism: Macrobrachium rosenbergii; assembly: GCF_040412425.1. Lineage (NCBI taxonomy): Eukaryota > Metazoa > Arthropoda > Malacostraca > Decapoda > Palaemonidae > Macrobrachium > Macrobrachium rosenbergii. The sequence continues at coordinate 33,573,860 of NC_089768.1, forward strand.
AAAGAAGAAGATATAAATCATAATGTGAACAGTCAGCTCAAAAACAGGAAATACACGAAGGGAAATAATGGTAATTTCAACAGTCAGCTCAAAAACAAGAGATAGGAGAAGCGAAATAGATGGTGATTTAAACAGTAATCTCAAAAACATGAGATAGAGGAAGCGAAATAGATGGTGATTTGAACAGTCAGCTCAAAAACAGGAGATAGAAGAAGGGAAATAGATGATGATTTGAACAGTCAGCTCAAAAACAGGAGATAGAAGAAGGGAAATAGATGGTGATTTGAACAGTAAGCTCAAAAAGTGGAGAGAAAGAAGAAGAGAAATAGACAATAATATGAACAGTCAGCTCAAAAACAGGAGAAGAAGAAGAAGAAGAAGAAGAAGAAGAAGAAGAAGAAGAAGAAGAGAAAAGAGAAAGACGAAGATGATTTTAAGAATTTATTGAAATTTTCACTAATTTATTTATTTATTTATTTCTTAATTTATATATTTTCCTAATAACTGACCCCCTCTTCCTGTGTTTCCCATTACCTTCTGTTACTTCTTTCTAATGAACGCCATACTCTTTGGAAGCTCGAATTTCAAGTCAGTGGCCCCTGTAGGTTTGTTCCATATGAATAGGGTTCATCTTCTGGGTATTAATAATAATAATAATAATAATAATAATAATAATAATAATAATAATAATAATAATAATAATAATAACAGAAAATTTTAGGATGGCCTGGAGAAATCTAAAGTGCATTGATATCAACACTCCCGGGAACAACTGCAAACGCCCCGCCCTTCCAGGAAATGCGAAATACTACCTTGCATGACAGTAATAATTCCAATTGAGAGAGAGAGAGAGAGAGAGAGAGAGAGAGAGAGAGAGAGAGAGGATTTCAATAAAATGGCAAGACGTACGGTATCTGACAAAATTTGAGATAATAAAATGGTAAGACATAAATATCTCATGAGAGAGAGAGAGAGAGAGAGAGAGAGAGAGAGAGAGAGAGAGAGAGAGAGAGAGAGAGGATTCCAATAAAATAATAAAATGGCCAGACGTAGCCTAAACATCTCACAAAATGAGAGAGAGAGAGAGAGAGAGAGAGAGAGAGAGAGAGAGAGAGAGAGAGAGAGAGAATTTCAATAAAATGGCAATTAAAAAACTGAAAAAATGAAAGTGATCTTGTTATATCAGAATGAAAAAAAAAGTTAAACTCATTATTTTTCCTCCACGGGTTGTTTGCACATGCGCAGTGCATACGTGATGTAAAACTTGCAAGGCAGAGCAAACAACAAAGGTTTCGTTAAGAATAACATAATATCAAGTCTTAAATGAAGCCAATGACAAATTGAAAGATGCACTGAGGAAACATTACCACATGAAGGCTACAGGATCTATTTCATATATACAATACAATAACTCCTTTCGAAAAAAAAAATGGAAAAGATTGACAGTCATACGATCACGACGCACATATGTTAATACAAAAATATATTCACAGAGCGTAAAAAGATCAAAATAAACATGTATTCTTTCCAATCATGTCTATGCAAAGTCACACATATAAATCGCGTGAGGGAACGGACTCGTTTCCGCGTCAATAAGGACACCCAACCAAAAAAAAAAAAAAAAAAAAAACCGCTGACTACACAAAACAAGGTGCTTCGATGGAGCCTCATCATGGGAGGATACGGTTTGAAAACAGGATGAATATTTTCGCAGACTGTACGACGCAATCACGACGGCCATCACCGAGACTTAAAGCATGCAAATTACAAAAATATTCTGTGACGTCGCAATATGCAAATAACCAGGTAATAAACGGAAGGGCTGGATAAAAGATGGAGATGCGACTTGGTATCCGGGTTAAAAAGAATGTTAAATTATTGTTAAATGTAAATAATGCCGAGAGCGATGATGGAAAAGTGTTGAAAGCTTCGTCTGTTAGTTTGATGTTACTTTTCTGGTTTCAGTTATTTATTTTTAAAAGGTTACAGTAATGAAGCTGTCAGCTTAAAAAAAAAAACAATAAATTAAGCAAAGGTAACGGATAATTTCTTTAACAAAATAACATTTCAAATTATATATCTACACAAAATAACGATTTTAAAAAGTAAAAAAATATTTATTAATGGTGAAATAAAAATAAAAAGAATTTAAATTCAGAAAGTGCATCCACAGTTGATGAGTTTCTTTGACAAATTCAAGATCTCACTCAACTGTATATACACACACAGTGTATATATATACTGTATCTACTGTGTGTATATATATATATATATATATATATATATATATATATATATATATATATATATATATATATATATATGAAATACTGTTAACACAGGTTTCTGTTGCCATCATAACACATTTGTGTCAAACATCTGAGAAGAATAAGTAGCTTGAATACAAGAGAAAGCATTTATGGACATGATCTGCTCGTGGATAGATGGGGAATTCGCTTAAATTCTGCAGGAAAGACCGTGCATATAAAACAGGCTGGTAGTTTGGACTTTATATAAACCACACAGCATCACAAAATAATTCAAATCCATTTGAAGATTATTTTCACGACGCTGCTGACAGCCAAAGACGAATATCTCGTCTTTTGATTAATTCACTAATTTATCTAGTGAACACCATATTCTTTGGAAGCTTGAATTTCAAGTCAATGGACCCTATGGACCTGTTCCATATGAAAGGGCTTCATCTTCTTCTTCTTCTTCTTAATAATAATAATAATAATAATAATAATAATAATAATAATAATAATAATAACAATAATAATAATAATAATAATAATAATAATAATAATAATAATAGCTGGGGAAGTAAGAAAAGCAGAAAACTAATATAAAAAGAATGGGAATCGTCACTATTTCAACAATGAATTCAAACGGACATTTTCATACACCGGGAAACTCAACCTACAATAAAATAAAAATTATCTTTCTAATAATGTTCACTTTCCTTATCATTCATTCGCCCTTTTCTTGTTCCTAATGCTCATGTCAGTTTTTTTTTTATTTTATTCATAATCTCTACTGTTCATACGAGCAGAAATAATTTCCTTTTCCTCCTAGCGTCTGAAAATACAATAATAATTCCACAGGGGATACATAACAGTGAACACTGAATTAACTCCGCATAACGAATATTAAGATTCGTGCGAAGCGTTCCACGCGAGAAATGCCAAGATTCATGAGAATATATTTCAAGATAAAATGAAAAACGGCCGTTTGAAAGGCTCAATACAACGAAGGAGGCCAAGAGACATTCCACAAGATCATCCACTCGGTAAACTCAGTGGTAGCTAATCTTAGGCCCAAGAAAATATTAGGCCTAGCAACCCAGCCGCTCCTTCAAGAACAATGGTATGCGCCGAGAGAGAGAGAGAGAGAGAGAGAGAGAGAGAGAGAGAGAGAGAGAGAGAGAGAGAGAGAGAGAGAGACTCGTTATGATTCTCCACAGATGGAAAGCAACATTCATGCATTAAGAAGTGGTAAGGGACATTATATATATATATATATATATATATATATATATATATATATATATATATATATATATATATATATATATATACATATATATGTGTGTGTGTGTGTGTGTGGGTGTGAGTGAGTGAGTGTATCTACGTGGGTGTGTATATATGTCTGTCTGTTAGCAGACGGGGGTCTGGGTAAGTCTTCCTACTTGAGTTTATACTTTTAGGATTTTTTCTCTTTTCTGAACATTATTTTTAAGTCACTGTATTCCATTACCACTTCTTGATATGTATGAACGTTGCTTTCCATCTGTGGAGAATCACAACAAGTCTCTCTCTCTCTCTCTCTTTGTGCATATCATTGTTCCTGAAGGAGTTGTTGGGTTGCTAGGCCTAATATGTGTGTGTGTGTGTGTATATATATATATATATATATATATATATATATATATATATATATATATATATTATATATATATATATATATATATATATATATATATATATATATATATATGTGTGTGTGTATGTATGTATGTATGTAAGTGTATACACATAGTCCAGGTGATTCATATACTGTACCCGCCAAATAATAATAATAACAACAATAATAATTTACAATACACATTTTATGTATCAATACTTGTACCCGCAACAAAAGAGAACTGCACAAAACTTTTAAGTTAAATTATAAAACTTTTTAAATATCATCAAAAGAAATCCGTCCATACAAAGTAACGACAGTCATCACACCTTGAAAACATAAACACCCGACTTATCATCCTTTAAGTTATCACATAATGACATCATAGTGGGCGTGGCCAGACGCTGGATGGTGGCTTACCATTGGCTGGACGTCGAAGGACCTAGAAATCGGCGTCTACGTTGTCAGTGCCTACGACGTATTATCGATGACGTTTTAAATCCATTTCGTAATTGTGGTTATAGCAGAGACACATTAATCCAGGCTACAGTACATGGTTTCCCGAGGTTACAAAAAGGATTAGCGTGAAAAGCAGACCGACAAATGATGTTGAAAAAAGCGAACAGGAAAGACGACGAGGAAGTGAATCCTGGCAGACTCAACAGGTACGAGGAACATCCCTCAGAGCCAGGCAGAATGCCAGAAAGGCTCAGTGTGGTCGCTTCTCAATCCAGTGCGGGGACGTTTTATCCTCTTCTGCCGCTCCTCGACTCGTCTCCCGACAGGAAAAGGGGATTGCAACATAACCCGACAGTTCGTAAACAACGACTCGCGTATATAATGCCAAACGGCCACGAAGGTCTCGACACCTGACAGTGACTCTGAGGGTGACAGGTGTCTGTTCGTACCCCTTGTGGAAAATAATAGCTGGTCAGGATAACAAACAAAAAGCTCGTTCTCTTTCGGCGGAACGCGAAGCGCAATTGTGAACGTAAATTAGGTCTAAAGAAACGAAACAAAATGGGATTTTTGCGTAACGTGATGCGGGGCATTCTGACGTGCGTTGCCATGGAAACCCTGGTGAAGGTACCCTTCCCCAACGTCTCGGGTGCGCCCAACATCAAACTGGACACAACGAGAATCTACCTGCCGCACGAGTTGGACGACCTGCTGCAGGCTGCTGCCCAAGAGAGCTGCATGAGGGACCCCAACTGCAACCCCAACACCTTCTTGGGAACGCACCAGGCCAGGTGTTCCCTAGGGGCCGGGGCGGAGGAAATGCTCAGCTCAATGGTCAACATCAGAACGGATTCCGTCAGGCGATGCAATCCCTTCACAGGCGAAGTCCTCTGGCCTGCTACAGGAGAATGCGTGACCCTACTCACGCAAGGACCTTGTCCTCCAGGATTGTGGGTCAAGCTCACAGTGCCTGATCGTAAGTTACCAAAAGATGTCTTTACAGATATACTTTAACGACAACTACATTAAAAAGGTTACGGCAGGAATACGTACATGTTGCAAGTTAAGATTCCGTGTCAGACTGAACGTTCCAAGAATTCATTCTAATTTGGTTTCCTAAAATAGCACGATGCATATGTAAGTGTTTGTGACTAACACTGCAAACTCCATTTTCTAAGACGAATTAGATGCATGGCCTTGTTTTTCGAAGGACTCGCTCCATTTCCATCAAATCAAATTAAAAGTAATGATAGGTTTTTTTCATGTTTTACATTAACGTTACAATACCAAGAATTAGATAATTCCTTTTAATCTACATCTGTTCTTACTCTCTCTCTCTCTCTTCAATACTACTTCCCACCCTATCCTAACAATTGTTCCTTATTGTAACTGCGAGGTCCCCCCCCCCATCTTTACATCTTTAAGCCTTTTTACTCTGAATAAGTTAAGCCCTTTTACTCCCAGTGTCCCTTTCAGCGCTGAATGGCCTCGTATGTCCCAACGCTTGGCCTTTGGTCTAAATTTCATATTCTAATTCCAAAACCAAAACTCTAAAAAAGTACCATTTGTACCTAGTTCGAACACTTTTAACGCATTTAAGAATCCAGGTCGTACGCAAAATAACACACTGAAGAGAAAGCCTCAACTCTCCGGAAAAAAAAAGCTTGATTTCTACTTGTGACGCGATGAAACCATTATTTAACCGAAAATGAAATTAATAAGCACATCAGTTACTCATCTTCTACAGAGCCATATCACAAATAAACTTACACAGTTTAGTAACAGGGTTGTAAATAATAACGATAAACAATGCATACACAAACAAACAAACAACCAAAGGAAACTACAGCATGTGACCTTAAGTTTACTGTTACTTTTACTGCTCCTGCGCCTCAAATCTATCTTCTTCTTCTGTCTCGAATCTGAGAATTCCCGACGAGATCTACGTAGCGATAATGACAAAGGCACCTCTAGTCGCACTGGTTACTGTTACCTTGACTGTTATTACAAATGATTAGTCTGTCAAAACGCCTATGGAAAAAAGACACCACACAAGATAGGTCAGAATTTAAAGATGCCCTAAACCAGTTACTAAACTGTTTACTAATCTAGGGACCCTGAAGAGAAGGGCAAGTGACTTACAAGAGAGAGAGAGAGAGAGAGAGAGAGAGAGAGAGAGAGAGAGAGAGAGAGAGAGCATTAATACCCAAAATACCTTGCAACAGAAGACAAAAGACTTGAGAGAGAGAGAGAGAGAGAGAGAGAGAGAGAGAGAGAGAGAGAGAGAGAGAGAGAGAGAGAGAGAGAGCATTTACTAACCAAAATACCTTGCAACAGAAGACAAAGACTTGAGAGAGAGAGAGAGAGAGAGAGAATGAAGCCTCAAATAACAACTATTACTTCAAAAAGGGGGCCAAACCTTTATAAAGTTTTAGCCACATCCTGCGTCGAGGTAATTCCCTCCACACTTCGTTTGTTTCTTGTTTTGGACTTGACAGCCACAAAAAGAAGTCATTACTCTGATCAACATAACCTTGAGAACAGTAACTTAAAATTAACAACAACGTCGGAAAAAAGAAGAAATATATACTTTTATATATATAATAATTTACATATACACGATAATTTTATAAACATAATCGGCAACCGAGTATGTTTACTCCCGCAGTTCGGCCAGTATGTGAGAGACGACCTTGCAAGGAATCGCAAGCACTGACGGCGAGTAAATGTACGAACAAACAGGACGAATCCAACTGTCCAACAGGAATGACCCTCGTCAACAACGAATTCGGCCGAGGAGAATGTGACTGCAACCGTGGCATGGCCTACCATACCCTCACTCGGAGATGCTACAAGCCCTACTCCCAGGGGCCATGCCCTGTAGGTCATGTCATTAAGGTAAGGAAGTATACATTAAATTTTCTTCTCAAGATTTCATTTGCACGAAAATAGTTCTGACGTTAATTTTACTTTTGGTTATATCTGAATTCTAATAATCCAAAAAATAACTGAAATGTATTCCTGGACTTCTAATACAGATTTTAGACCAATATCGTCCACTGGTGTAATCTTTCTTCGTTTGTAATTTCTTGACGGTATTCTAATTTTCCCTCTTGGCCCAAATTTCAAAATAATTTTTTGCGTGAGCTTTTATCACATCCCCATTCCATACTGTGTCGTCTTCACTGCAATATGCAATTATCAATGTTTGCAGTTTATAATGTGTAAGACCACATGTAATGCACCAGTCATTCAAGAGCGCTAATATATTTGTTACTGACACAGAGCTGAAAAGACAAACCAAGTATAATTGTAATGAAGTTTGCTGCTATCACAGGAATATTTTCGATCTTTATAACAAAAATAATAATAATGGAAAGAAATCAACGGGCGAGATGATAGCAAGAGCTATCATAAGCTAAGAACAGCACTGCGTAAATTGTTTGAGTGAAAATGTGTATATAACAGACAAAAAAATAGAAATACAAAGTTCACTAATGGGTCTTTTTATAATAATAATAATAATAATAATAATAATAATAATAATAATAATAATAATAATAATAATAATATGATTAAAAAAGGATAAAAGCCCAACTGAACAGAAACAACAAAATAACCTCTCTTTTGACAACCCGTATAGGTCACAGACAGCCAAACAATCGGGAACGCCGAGTGTTTTCCGAACGTATGCCCAGAAGAAAACATGGTCATGATCGACGACAACTGCCAGGTACAAGACTTCAACTCCGACGCCAGGGGCACGTGTTATTTCCTCGACACCCAGGGCCCTTGTGACTCCGGCATTCTGACCATCGACGACGTCCTTCTCGAGCCCCTCTGTCTCCTGCAGACGGAACCCCACAGCATCTTCAACCTCCCGAACATCAGGGGGTGCCCAAGGGGTTCCATACGCGACAGCCAGGGGCGCTGCCGACAAGACTTCTCCAAGATTTTTGGAAGACCCCCACCCATCGTCACCAGCAGGCCAGGGACCGTGAATGGGACCATATGCCCCAAGGGGCAGCTCTTTCTTGGGGGCTTCTGCTACCGCTTTCCATCCCGCAGAGGTAATAATTCTAGACCAACACCTTCATCTCCAGAACCTTGAGGAGGAGGAAACTTTCCGACAAACCAAAGATGTAAGTTTTAGGGACTCGTGCCTTGGTGGGACCTGCTACGCAGTTTATATAAATAAAGGTTTAAGAATAATTCACGTTTTCCAGCCTTCTAGACTAGCAGTACAACGAAACTATCAAAATATTTGCCTCATATCTATGACGTACTTTACGGCCAAAGATCAGTCTATCAGCCGAGAACTGTTAAGACAATGACAGTAAGCAGCACAACCCAAAAACTGGTGCTAATGGAAGAGCCAATGGTCTTGGGTACAGAAATAGAATACTTAAGGAGTGTTTAGTCAATGGCTGTGAAGTCCTCTGTGTTAGAAATGCCTTTGAATGGCAGATGAGCCTCTTAGCTAAGGCAAATGGTAAACATGAGTGCCATGTCTGTAGGATAGCAGGGGAGATACTAATCCCACTGCTCTGTGTGGTGTGGAAATGGACAAATGCCAGAGGGCATGGGGTACTGATCATGAAAAACAAGTCAAAAGTGAAATGAAAGTGTGTGCAGAAATAAGGACAAGGAGTGAGTCGAGGGTAGCTGAGAGGTGTTGAACTGGGGAAGGTCATAAAATTGCAGTACCAGAAAGACTCTGGAAGCAGATAAAAGAATGCAAATTTGTTGGTTTCAAAGGCTGTTTGGGCAGGTTAGATTGATTGTGACTGGAGAAAACCTTTCAACAGGGGGTATACAGTCCAGGAATGAAAAAAGAATGAGTGAAGGAGAATTTTCTTTTTTGAGTTTGAATGTGTCTGCCTGGGTCTGAAGAATAAGAAATGGAGGCTTTCTAATTGATTAAAATGCATAGCTAGGTGACACCCAAAGAGATAGTATTGGTAGGTATGGAATTCTGGAGAAAATGAAAATGGAGTCTTGCAGAAACATCTTTGGAAAACGTATTTGTTGAAATGCATTATTTTCATAGAAAACTTCATAAATATCCTTGGGAAAAACAAAATAGTATAATGAAAATATTTTGCTATATTGTGCATTAGCATATGGTAGATGGATGAAGAAGATGACAGATATAACGGTGATAAAGAATGAAAACAGAAGTAAAAATAGTTTAAATCTGAAAGGAAGTCACTGAAATGTCTATAAATATGATTAACCCAAAAGAGTGTGACAAAAAGAATGTGAGAATAGCTTATAAATGGAAGACGGACAAAATATACACAAAGATTAAAGAAGTTGGACAGCTAACCAGGAAGATACCTAAAGGAATGGGAGTATAAACAGCAGGAATATATGCTTCACTGATACAATGTATAATGCAAATACAGTACTATAAAATGTAATACTGTATGCACTTACTGTATGAACAAGGATGAAAATACCAATATCTCGCTGTACCATAAACTGTTACAAGGATATGTATAGCTCATAGGGAATACCGTAGCTGTATTACCATTATTATTTCAACATGACAGCAGATCATCACGGACTATGCTGCTTTACAAATTACATGTGGTGTCAATAATCTACTAAAACATTAAAATCTATAAATGCAAAAATAAGGCTTTATATACTGCATACTTACCAAATAATTACATAACTACAGGTTTTCAAACCAAGGCAGCCTAAAAATTCAAAATTCGTGGCAGTGCTCAATTGTTTTGTGCAGGTGACAAGACCCTGCCCACTTTCGGGTACCAATAGGAACAACTTGGCAGAGAGCTTCAATTCGTTTGTGCCCTGATGTCCACGCGATGGGAGGAGGGAGGGCTCCGATCATGTAATTACTTGTCAAGTATATATAAAACTTTATTTTATCAGAAAAATGTCATTTTTATATCAGTAACTTACCAAGCAATTACATAGCTGATTCCACAGCCACATCGTATGGCACATATTATCAATACTCATATGAGGATTCCCATCAATCACCCAAAACTTGTTACAGATACTCATATGAGGATTCCCGTCCCTAAGGGTTAAGTGGGTCACGGACTCATCTTTTCTGACTTTTCTTCAAGTATTACCTATAAAACAGTAAATAGTAAAGGCTATTTGAAATCTGAAGTCTCCAAACCCAAGTCACTAACATAACTGACTTTGATAAATGTGTCGCAAGTTATTGTCATTTGCATTATTATATTTCTTGTTCTTGCTTCTCAAATCTGTAATCATGAATTAGTGGTTTTCTTGAATCAGGCATGTTACAGCATTGGTATATCCTGACCTAACATTCTGGTGGCATAATTTGCTCTAGTGATGCCACACCCTGGTCTATCAACAGCAAAGCAAGCCCATGAAAACAATGGAGACTAGCCTAGTGAATGAATATTAACCAAATAAAGAAAAATTCCAAACTCCCTCTAACTTATTAAAACATTACATTTAGTGTAGGGTAGGTTTAGTCTAAGAGATTTATCAATTATCCATAACTGTTAGATTTACGCTAGAGCAAAGACTAGCCTACAGAAAGTTTTAATAACTTTGTTGGGTCACTGGTCTTAACGAAAGCTTGCTCACATATGCTATTAGGCTAGGCGATATAAGTACAATATCCTCATTCGTTACAAAGATACCACAGCCTAGCATAGCCTATCACACAACCGAAGATTTGTAGACCTAGAAAAGGCAGTTCAGCTTACCTTCAACAGTTAGCAAGAATCATAACCTAGCTTTCTCAACCAAACATAGGTAGGCCTACCATACATTTAATGCAGGGCAAATTTATTTTCTCACTGAACACAAGACTACATATTTATCTTTCAACTTCTATTGTAATTTTGCATATATATTGTACCATTACTGTTGATGCAAAACAATCATTTTTGTGCTTACCCTATCCATATATCTAACAATTAGTGGGGAAAACTATAGGAAGTTTTTTTAGAGAAATACAGTTACAGTAAGTTCAAACATGAGAGAAGCAGTTGAAAAATTATTTGGTTAATATGTATAACCATCAAAAATCACAAGGAACAAAACTATGATATAAAAACAGGGAAATGCTGCATAGGTAATTACTGTACAGGGGTACATACTAAATTTACCTACCCTAACCTAACCACGAGTCCCACACGAATGCAGAGGATAAATGGGTGATTCTCCTCCCTGCTAACCCCTTAACCTAGGCTATGAAGTGTAGCAGGCCTAGGCTATATTCATTTAAGAAGCTACCAAGGGGCAAGCCACTGTTAGACACTGGAAAAGTTAAACATGGACTTGGGAAATTAGTTAAGCCTTCTCGCACTAACCTGTAAATACCTCATTTATCAACAAACTGCCCTTTACATCCCGTTAACCCCAGGTGTCTACTACTATGTGTGAACAGCAAGTGGTATCCCAGTTGCTAAAATTCATGTCTGTCCATCAGATTCATCAATTTTACTTATATGCTAATGCCTCTGTCATTTTTTAACATTCTGTTTAAATAAAGTACTTTTAAAACTGCTTTTCACTCATTTACAGTTTATTTTTTTGGCAAACTTTCAAATTATATGTAATTTTTACAGATTTTTTAATATTCTACAATATCTTTACAAATATAAAGATGATTAGTAATACTGCAATTTACATCACTTCACCACTCCTGTACAGTATATCAGGATGCAATTATCAGTTAGATTAAGAAAAATATTATAATTACTTCCAGTTGTAACATGAGGAAAAAAAACATGCTCAAGTGTTTTCTTCGTTTTGAAAGCCCACCCATTTCCACTGCTAAAACCTCTTACCTATCAAATATATGAAAGGTAATGAGTGACACATAATTACATCACCCCTCTTAGCCAGCCACAGTGCATAGTCATGTCATAGAAGGGAAATCCTTCAGCGATCAAACAGAAGCATTATATTTCCAGATACAGCATCTAAAGCAAACTACTGTACTTTAGTGGTTTGGTTTTCAGAACAGGAAAGCCAAAGAAAGGGCTGGGCAATGGATCTCGTTAAGAAAAAAAGCCGCGTTCATCATAAGTCATCAGACAGTATCCCATTCTTTCTGTCATGGCATAAAGTTAACATCATAGCCATATTATTCTTCTTATATTACAGCTGAATAAACATAGGATTGGGCAAAGTATTTTGGCTTAGCCTAAATGTAGACCACGTCCATGCACTGGAGCCGACAAAAGTCTCGGCTAATTTAAACAACCTGAGAGACCAATTATCCAACCACTGAGCAAATAAGGCAGTTTACAAATCATGTGGGATAGTTTTACCATATACTGTTAAGGGAGTGACACTACTGACTGTATAATAAAATGGTAATACAAAAGGACATTTAATGCCTGTGATGAATTATTCAAACTATACACACTACTATACTTGACAAATAAAGCATCAAAAGAAGACTGCATGACAAAAATAACAAGCCTTGCCTTGTAATCCAAAAGAACAACAAATCGGCCTAGTGTAGTGCAAAATTGAAGGCTACTAACGTGGCCTGGTTCGCACCAGTCGCTGACTGGAAAATTTACTGTGTTTTGTTTGTTTTCCTTTATGTTTATAAATTTCGAGTGAGTCTATGATATTTACATCTTTTACTTATGTTTTTATATTCATTCCCAAAGGGCTAGTACTAAACACAGGGCATACTTTGCAGCAGGCCTACACTAATACTTACCAGACCAGAGGGGTGTGAATGGCACACCTCCTGCACACCTTTACTCAGCCAACGGGATTATTCACCCCATAGGTTATGACAGTTTAGGCGAATAACGTTCTCACCCTACGCTATCAGTCTTGGCCCACCTATTCACAGAATAGCAGCTAGGTTAAGCTAACCTAAGCTAACACCTTTAGCCTAACCTAGGTTACGCAACGTTCTAGAAATGCTTACATTGGGCCTGAGAAAATACAGAATGCGAGATGACACGCAACTGTCACCTACCTCTCTGGCAGCTTCATTCGGGAGTGGTAAAAGTCCCCATTGCGCACACACTCCCTGCAGTAAAAGGCTTTGCTCTTCTGATTGCACAGAGGACACCTTTCGTTCTCCGTCAAGATGCACTCCCTCATTGTGAAGTTCTCATTTTTGGTATGCACTTTGAATAATGGAGAACCCACGTCTTCTGAAGCCGGGACAGACATTGAATTTTCCGATATTCCGTCAGAATAAGGTCCGAGGTCTCCGATTCTTTCGACAACAACCTGGAATAAAATTGGCAATGTTTACGGACGTCAACGTAACTGAATATCCAATGACGTTGTAAATTTGTACAGAATGAAGAGCGAATTTTTTAATATTATCGTGTAGGAATGAATAAAAAACTGATTAGAGATCGTTTTATATAGTTTAGGGTTGCTTTCGTTCAGCCCACTGCTGAAAAAATACCGTGAAGATTAACATGGGATACTTAGGGTTGTACTATTATACTGTAAATAAATATCATTGCCAATAGTAAGATCAGCTGGCTGATGTAAACAAAGAAACCTAATTTTGCTCCGCAACATTCCGAGTGACGAGAAGTGTTCCAAATAAAGAAACTGTTAGTTGATATTATTTTATATTGAAATAAAGAAAAACAATAACTAAATAAGTATTGAAAAACTTCCTTGAGAAGCACAGTACGTAATAGGATATTTAACGATCAAAATGTGGCATACAATATGAAGACAATCGCCAAATGCTATGATGGTCATAGCATGTATACAGTATATATATATATATATATATATATATATATATATATATATATATATATATATATATATATGTGTGTGTATATGTGTGTGTGTGTGTGTGTGTGTGTGTGTGTGTGTGTGTTATTATATATGTGTGTGCGTCTGTTAGCCCAGGAGTATTAGGTCTTTACCCGGAAGCAATTGGCAGAAAGCTGATTTTTTTTTTTTTTTTTTTTGCACAAAGCTTCAGCATATTATGTGGATAATCACAGCACAAAGTTCCATGAGTTTCACCTTGTGGCATTTTCAAAATTCAAGATGGCCGCCAGTCGGATTTAAAAAAGTTCTTTCAGCCTACCATGTACTTTCTGTGACTAAATTCATATTTTAGCAAAATAGAATTTTAATTTATCCCAGTGACTTCAGATAAAGATAATACAAAAAAAAAATCAAAGATGGTATGTATAATGGACACTTTGTGATGAAATTCCTCATAAATAATGATAAAGTGAAGAAAATCACAAGAACTTGAATGTTCATTATCTTTTGATCATTGAGAAGTTTATTTTTGTGCATAGCTTCAGAATATCATATGGAAGACTACAGCAGAAAGTTCCAGAAGTTGCAATTGATGTCAGTTCAGAAATTCAAGATGGCTAACCGTCACAATGAAAGTGTATACTAATACCTCATGTAAATGTACTTTGTGATTAGATGAATATTTTAGTAACTTATAATTCTGATAAGATGTATTCCAGTTACTTAAGATAATAATGATACAAACAAATACAAGATGGCTGTCCTGTGATGAGAGCAGAAAGTCATAAAGAATTATAACAAAATAGACCAGTTTAAAAGAGCAAGTTTTGATTTTTTTCAAACGATGAAAAATGTTCATATTGGGGCAACAAGAATTGCATGTATTTACAAACCGCCACTTTTTTATCCCTTATTTAAGCACTGTCATCACCCTATAAATCAATTACCCTAGAGTTTTTGCAATTGTGAACATTACAAACAGTACAAATAAGCTACACTCCAGACCAGACTTGTAGCAAGAACACCATTTACCAAACCCTGTCTCACATCCACAAGATATCATTTTCAACACTCTCACAAACAACAGGTCTATCAGTCCCAGTTGGATCCAATATTCCCTCCCTGTGCTGCCAACCCCACTCAGTTGGCGG
The DNA here is from genome assembly GCF_040412425.1 of Macrobrachium rosenbergii. Taxonomy (NCBI): domain Eukaryota; kingdom Metazoa; phylum Arthropoda; class Malacostraca; order Decapoda; family Palaemonidae; genus Macrobrachium; species Macrobrachium rosenbergii. The sequence goes on from NC_089768.1 coordinate 33,589,117, forward strand.
CAATTCATTTCCATACCACTGCTGAACAGCAAGGTATGCTCTGTAGCTGTGGAATTTGCCAGCTGCAGAAGTGGGAGTGATTCCAGTTTGAAACTAGATGATGTCAAAGATGTTCTGTGAACTAATCGGTTATACATGAGGTACCGAAGTTTATCCAGCGTCTTGATCGAGCTGCTCCATACAGTTGCAAAAGAAACTGCTCTCCAACTCTAGCTATTTCATCTTGAGCACTACCGGATCGAGAGAAAACACTCAGGCAATCCCAGTTATCACCATTAAGCAACACTGCAAGAGCCTTCTTCTTCACTTGATTGTAGAGTGCAGACACAGTATCACATCCTGTGATTGCATGCACAAACATAAAGAGCTGCTTGATGTTCTGAAAGGCCTCCTGAATTTCCCATATAGAGTACATTTGCCATGGGGTTCGGCAAAAGTGTGCATTGAGATCCTTATCTGCGGTAGCTTGTGTAACCAACATCACAAGTAAATCTGTATCAGTCCCTACAACAACAACTGGTGCATTTTCTGCCCTCGCAGTGTCCGTGGCTGTTGAAATAATCAGCCAATCCACATCTGCAATGCTCTGCTTCACAGTCACACATTTGGCTTCAAATTCTACCACCATTTCTTTAATCAATCGGTCCTTATTCTTGACATTAGCTAAAAATGCTTTATGTTTGGTGGTAATTCTCATTTCCAAATCGAACAAGATACTGGCTGATGTATTTTGTTGCGCTCACCGACGTTGCTCTGCTACTTTGGTCGATGTGTTGCTGCCATACCCATCGAACAGAATTATGGTATCCCTCCCATAATGTTCAAGTACACATGAAACATATTGGTCACATACTTGATCATATGTAACATTCTCTGTCCATGGCAAGCTTTGCAGGAGGTGACCTCCATCAAGGATGAAGAGTGCTCCACAAGGAGGGCTAATTAATTTATTCTTTACCTATGATATTAAGAAATCAAGATATTTGTAGAATGGGGAAATGCCTCCAAACATACCGTGGCAACTGAAAGTTCCCCCTGGAGACAGTCTTAAGCCACTTATTCGTGGATTTAAACGCAGGTGGAGTTGTTTGAAATATTGGCAACAGCACCAAAATGATGCCATGTTGGTAGGAAATCTGATTCCGCTTGTTGTTATTGCATAAAAAAACTTTATCAGTCTTGAACCTATGTAATTGACTTAAAATTAAGCGTAACGAATAAGATGATATTTGATATCTGTAATGGGAAAAATGGTGTTATCTCTTTGTTGTTGTTATACATTTGGCATTTGCGGAGATTAACCACACGTGGGGAGGACCCAAACAGCCCCACAAGAGGCCCAAAAGAGCAGAGACTCCCGAGACCCAAGAGCTCATTTCAGTCACGGTCAGTCGGTCACCCCACAGCCAAGCCAAGTCAGAGTCGACCAGACGTCAAGTCCACTAGTTTCGTGCTGTACCTCGCGCTTCCTCACAGTGTAAGTTTCATCACCATGGCTGAACAACGTAGTCGTCAGAGGCTTGACAGTCAGTCCAAAGAAATCATTTACAATGTTGCAAAGTATTTCATAGTGGAGAAACAGCAGGGTGGCCCAGTAACTCATGTTAGTAAAGCAATGCGTCGAACATCTGATGCAACTAAAAGGAGTATGCGCACAATTCAAAGAATTTGCAAAGAGGCAGAAGATGCTAAAAAGCAATTTGGGGTGCCGATATTTCCAGCTAAGAAGAGGAAGGCGACAAAAACTGTTAACAAAATCGATGACTTTGACAGGTGTGTATTAAGGAGAACGATACACGAGTTTTATGTGCAAAGAGAGATGCCTACTCTCGATAAAGTTTTAGATGTGTACAAACAAAAAACTGGTTATAGTGGTTGTAAAGAATCGTTAAGGAGGGTAGTGGTTGAAATTGGTTTCCGTGGAGCTCTGATTAATAGCAAAAAGTATATGATTGAGAGATGTGAAATGGTGTCTTTGAGAACCAAGTTTTTGCGACAGATGCAGTCATTAAGAAACGAGGAATATCGTTCCGTCATTTATCTGGGCGAGACGGAAATTAGACCGAATCCGCCGAAAGGACCAAGCAGGCTGGCCGTATTGCATGCAGGCTCAAGTGATGGGTTTGTCCCCAATGCAGAGTTGATAATTTATGCAAGAGATGAAAACGATTACCATACACAGATGAATGGGGCTATGTTTAAGAAGTGGTTTAGTGAACAACTCATCCCGAATATCCCACAGTCTTCTGTTATTGTGATGAACAATAATATGCCGTATCAATCGGCTCCCATTGAAAAACTACCAACAGAGACTTGTAAAAAACAAGTAATCTGGGAATGGCTAACAGTGAGGGGTGTCAATCCTGGGAAGGAGTTGCTGAAAGGTGAACTTTTAGACTTGGTCAAGCAGCACGAGCGAGATTTCGGAGATGTTTGCGTTGCTAACGAAATTGCAGCTTACTGTGGTCACCAAGTCATTCGAATCCCACCACATCATAACCATTACAATGCCATCGAACTTTTATGGAGGCATATCAAGACCACTATAGCGACGAGAGGACCGCTTAAAATGGAGGAGTTGCTGCCAGTTCTATTGGAAGTTCAAAGTTCAATCACACAAAGAGTTTGGGCAGATGCAGTTTGGAGTGTAGAGCAAATGAGAACAGACGATATGGAAAGAGATATTGCAGCTGACAAATTCATCGATTCTCTTGCATTCCAACTGGAGTCCTCTGACGAAGATTCTGAGTAGTATAAATCTGTTATACTTTATATTTTGTGCATGCATTTATATGTATGTGGATTTGTATCTTTCATTGTGTACACATGACTCCTACGCGGATATGTAGGAAAACCATTTATTTGTTAAATGAATATAGTGCCAAGTAACATTAAACATGAATGGCAGTAATGGTAGTTTTCCTTACCTTAGTGTTGTATATTTAGATATTATTATTCAGAAGATGAATAATTGGATTAATGAAATACATTCATGCAGCCAGAAAGCATTAAACTTCATTATTATCATGAAATAGATTTATTTTAGCAATCCTGTATTTTTTATACCTAATGCTCCTCTAATTTTCATAAACGACATTTCGTCTCGTAGAATTTTTAAAACACTCAAGATCGCATGGGTGAGGCGAGTAAGGAATCCGCGCCAATGCCAAACGTCTCATTGTTTTGAGATTGAAAGTTGACTTGTTAGAGCATGCTCAAGTAAGAATTTTGTAAACATATTGACTGATTTAAAGTTAATATGGAAAACGTTTAACTACACGTTTTTCAGTACAGTCTACCCAGCGTACTTGGTCAAAGTAGGGTCTCTGAAAGATCGATGCCAAATCTACTTTCCTCCTCATGCAAATAAGGCTATCTAAGACTCCCTTTCGATCCTTTAAAAAAAAGGCTTTATTTAAGAAGCACATCCCATTATAACCGAGGGCAGTTTTATGATAATAATATTGTTAGAAATAGAATATGAAAATATTAATTAAGACAAGTGACACACCTTTCCTCACGTGCTGCCTTCCATATCTGCGTTTACCCAAAGGCGATGGCGAAGAAGAAACAATTATAGTTTTGGGTCAGTAGCCTTGGATTAACCCACCCCATTAAAAGACCTCTAGGTCAACACAAGGAACAATGGATATCTCCCCAAAACCAAGCATAGCAAAAAATAATTAAAATTAATAAATACTATGCTTATCATTTAAAAATAAAAAAAATCTGCGCAAAGAGAGAGAGAAAGCATTTCCAATCCACAGAGATTATTATTCAAATGGCATTTGTGCAATCGTGAAACAACTCGACAAGGCGTAAAATGCAAGAAAAACCCAGAGAAAGGGAAGAAAAACTCTGCTGATTAAATAATAATTACTGAACACAGCAGTGAAATTAAAACTGACATTAAAAGTAGGAAGAGAGTCAGTCACCCGGTGATAGTTAATATCTTAAATTTCATTTAATTTATGCACACACAGCTTCATTTATGATAATGACGTTTCTGAAAGAGCTCTGAACTCCGTTATTTACAAGAGAAACAAATACTTCGTTTTTTAAAGAAACAGCGTTGAGTAAATTTTGGTTTTTAATGAATTTTCTTTCTTTGTGTGCTTTAAGAAATAATAGCCACAGTTCTTATAAATAACATCATGATGTGTTCAATGCATCAACATTTAAAATTTGTGTGGTGGTTTGGCAGGAATAGCTTTTCAAACCATTTGATTGTTATCCATACTCTATTTAATATTGGTTGCGTGATTAGATTTTTTCAGTGCCTCTGCTGGTTAAATAAACTACTCATCATTTAGGAGTGAAAGATAAATTACCATTAATTACAGGTGCCCCTTTTTGTTTTTTAAAGTTAAATATTTTAATATTATAAACAGTTTACTTGGCCTATGAGTAAAGATGGCGGTGGGGAGATTTGTTCGCTTTGGCCATCTCTTGGGCTATCCAGACTGCCCAGTGACACTGGTCATATCTTTGTTTTTATGAAAATAAATTCGGTTTGTACTGAAAATATGTTTAGTCATACGCTTTCGATATTACCTTTGAATGAATATTTTTTTTTTATTTCACTTGACAAGGCTCTAACAAGGCAAACCCTATAAAAATGAGGCGTTTGACACGCACGAACTCCTTACTCGCCCCACCATAGTGATCTTAAAGAGCTTGAAAGACTATAGAACCTAAGGACTGGGGTCTGTCGATGGCATTGGGTATGGCAACCGACCACGTGACTACAACAATAACAGCTTGTACCCCGGGGCACTATTCATCCCGTGAAGGTACCCAGGAGACGCCACCAAGTTAATGGGTACTCAAATACCGGGATTAACAATGACCCTCTTTCTTCGCAAGTTGTCGAAGGTCAGCTATATTAATTTTTAAAATTTAAAACACCCCACACGTAGAATCAGAATGTCCCAGCGCCGATGAAATCCAGCAAAAAGATGCTACCAAATTTATGGATAAACGAGGGTCTCGGGAAAGTGAAACAGCGATGCCAAATGTACTCTCCTCTTTGTGGCAACAAGGCGATTGTAGACTCACTTTTGAGTCTATAGTAAAAATACTTTATTTAACACATCTTATAATTGAGGGCAATATAGTAATTAGAATACTTTTAGAAACAGATACAGGTCGAAGGGAAGCTATCCACAATCCGTGAGTTACCTTCGAGAAACGGAAATATGTAACTGTTGTGAGGCGATTAGGGCGCCCATCTTTGACTGACTTCGGTAGTTCATCCATTGATGATTAACATGATGCTCTCTCTCTCTCTCTCTCTCTCTCTCTCTCTCTCTCTCATCAAAATATTGATTCTCTGAGTGTTTACGGAACAAAGCACAAACAAAATCTTATAAGGACTGAGGCCAGGACTGACCTGGAATGGATTAAAATGGTCAAAGAAGGTGAGTGCTGGCTACTGTACTACGGTCGAATAACGACCGACCTTCTTCCGAAAATTTAATTTAGTCTGCTCTATGTTCTAAGTCTATAATTTGTCATTAGAAAATGTCACATTGTTTATTATTATTATCGTTGTTTTGCTGAGCCTTTTAGACTTCACGTTACTCTGTTCTATTTTGCGATATTATGAAGAGCATTTTCTCTTAGCAACATTAGACCTATGTTCGTCTGTTCTCCCCAATATATCTGCGATAATTTCAAAGTTTATTCCGGCATAAGTTCAGTCTTTGTAAATGAGATGCATTTTCCCAACATACTCGTAATTAGATACTACAGAAAGAAGTGCAAGTTATTAACTGACATGGAAGTTGTCACTAATCATGTTATCATTACTAGATCCACAAATATCCTACCATAAAACACGTCTTGGGCAGGGCAGAGTTTCTTTTTTGTATTATAGTTTCAACAACACTTTTCAAAATAGATTTCCTGTTGAATTTCTGGGTATTATTTACCATATCACAGATGAAACAAAATTAAAAAAAAAACATGAAGACTAATTTTGAGACCAAATAGAGAGAGAGAGAGAGAGAGAGAGAGAGAGAGAGAGAGAGAGAGAGAGAGAGAGAGAGCCGGCTATAAAAGAGATGAAAGTGACGTTAGGAAGCTAAGGCGAACACCGGAATATCCTGGGTGGCTGAATAGGTGTTCATACCTATTGAGACACTTAGGGGGTGGGGCGGCGGCAGCGGCAACGTTTTTTTTTTTTCTTTTTTTGCCAAATCTCTCTTGTTAAAATTTTATTTCATTATTAACGGATGATGTAAAGTTCTATAAATGGCTTAATATTTCTGATTATATAGTTTCTTATAATCATCTGTCGGTTTCATAAGTAACCTTGGTACGAATTAACTATACAACCACTTGTTTACAATATGTGGCTCAGTGGCGCTTTAGCCCTAATACTCCAAGCACGCGACCGCAGAGAACGCAACTTACTTCAGTCCACAGAATGACTGTAGTCTTCTTAGTCTTTCCACCGCTGACCATACCCACAGAACAACGAGGTTAATCATCATGGCTGAAAAACGTGTTTATCGGAGGCTTGACAGCCAGTCTAAAGAAATCATTTACAATGTTTTGCAGTATTTCACAATGGAGAAGCGGCAAGGTGCGCCCTTAACACACATTAGCAAATCAGTCCAACGCACAGCCGAGGCAACCAAAATGAGTGAGAGCACTATTTATCGAATTGGCAAAGAGGCAGAAAATGCTGAAAATGGGGTGCCGTTATTTCCAGCAAAAAAGGTGGCAAAACTTGTTCCCAAATTCGATAGCTTTGACAGGTGTGTATTAAGGAGAACAATACACGAGTTTTATGCGCAAGGAGAGATGCCTACTCTCGATAAAGTTTTAGATGTGTACAAACAAAAAACTGGTTACAGTGGTTGTAAAGAATCGTTAAGAAAGGTAGTGGTTGAAATTGGTTTCCGTGAAGCCCTGATTAATAGCAAAACGTATATGATTGAGAGATGTGAAATGGTGTCTTTGAGAACCAAGTTTTTGCGACAGATGCAGTCATTAAGAAACGAGGAAAATCGTTCCGTCATTTATCTGGGCGAGATGGAAATTAGACCGAATCCGCCGACATGGCCAAGCAGGCTGGCCGTATTGAATGCAGGCTCAAGTAATGGGTTTGTCCCCAATGCAGAGTTGATAATTTATGCAAGAGATGAAGACGATTACCATAGACAGATGAATGGGGCTGTGTTTAAGAAGTGGTTTAGTGAACAACTCATCCCGAATATCCCACAGTCTTCTGTTATTGTGATGAACAATAATATGCCGTATCAATCGGCTCCCATTGAAAAACTACCAACAGAGACTTGTAAAAAACAAGCAATCTGGGAATGGCTAACAGTGAGGGGTGTCAATCCTGGGAAGGAGTTGCTGAAAGGTGAACTTTTAGACTTGGTCAAGCAGCACGAGCGAGATTTCGGAGATGTTTGCGTTGCTAACGAAATTGCAGCATACTGTGGTCACCAAGTCATTCGAATCCCACCACATCATAACCATTACAATGCCATCGAACTTTTATGGAAGCATATCAAGACCACTATAGCGACGAGAGGACCGCTTAAAATGGAGGAGTTGCTGCCAGTTCTATTGTTAGTTCAAAGTTCAATCACACAAAGAGTTTGGGCAGATGCAGTTTGGAGTGTAGAGCAAATGAGAACAGACGATATGGAAAGAGATATTGCAGCTGACAAATTCATCGATTCTCTTGCATTCCAACTGGAGTCGTCTGACGAGGATTCCGAGTAGCAGAAATCTGTTATCCTTTATATTTTGTGCATGCTTTTATATGTATGTGAATTTGTATCTTTTATTATGTGCAACATTTGTTTCATGTGCCTCAACATTAAAACCATGTATTTTTTATAATGAATATATTACCAATGAAATGAGCGTCAGAAATGATTGTTTTTCTCACCTTCAAACTAATCGGAAATAAATTCATGAGGTCTGAGAACCAATAGAGAAAATAGACTTGATCAACTTGGTTTTATGATAGAAATTAAAACATCCTACTCGTAGAATCAAAATGTCCGACCAGCGATGAACAATTGCAAAAAGATTTTACAGAAATGTACGGACTACGAGTCCCATTGTGTGTGGTTTTTAAAAGCCAGATGTAATTCTCTCTCTCTCTCTTCATCACGATTTGGATTCTACCCCGATTGTTTTGGGAACTACTGAAAACAAGAAATGGGAATTCCCAAAGAGACCGTTACCGCTATAATAAAGCGGTTTAAAAATTGAGGTTTAGACCAACTGGAAATGGATAAAATGCTTAGAGAAGTTCGACTACTGGTTAATGAGGGCTAAATTTCTTCAGAGCATTGAATTTTTAGTCTGGTTTACGCATCAAGTCATAATTTTGAGACAAAATATGTCAGAGAAAGAGAGAGACAAACGGTCAGAGATCAAAGTTTGGGATAAGACAACAAAGGTGACAGTAACTACAGTATTTCCAAACCTCGTCGTTTTGGACAGGGCCAAGGGTCGGAAGTAGCGCTGCCAAATCAAACGTTGTCAATCAAATTTATTCGGTATTTGAAAGCACTACAGACCTAAAAAATGCTAAAATAAACATTGCCACATATCTTTTTTATCATATTAAAACCTTTCGTAACATTTTACACTGGGTAACGATGTAAACACGGCTTTTGTGCTTAAACGTGGCACTATAATTTTGAGCTCCGTTGCCAGTTCTCTTAAAGGATTCACGTCCAAGCTAAGCTGCCCTTGGGGCATGTAGAGGCCGAATTCGGATTTAGTAAAATAAGATCTTGTCGTATCTTAAAGTCCCAATACCCTAAGGGGATTTACCATGGATTTATTGGAGAGTATGATCAAACCGAGATTACCATTTCTCCTAAGGGTAAAGATTAAAAAAGGAATATGCACGGTCACTTCCAACGAAGTACATTTGTGTACTAAGGCGAACAATATTTGACTTTTATGTGCAAAGAAAAATTACTTCTTTCCCTAATGTTTTAGAAGCGTACAAACGAATCATGGGTTCCAACAGGTGCAATCTCTTAAAGACGATGAATAATAATAATAATAATAACCTTTATTTTAGCTCAGGGATATAAAAGTAGAGACAATATAATACACACAATCTAGATAAACGAGATAAAATTATAAAAATGGTAACTGGCAAATCCACACAGTTGCTGAATCAGTAGTAAAAATAGTAATGATAGTACTAATAGTGAGAATAGTAAAAATATTCAAAACGATAACAATCAAAAACAGATTGCATACAATTAATTTCCAAACAGAGACCTTAGGTGGTTACCCAAGTCAGGCTAAATAAATAAAAAGTGAAAAAGCAGATCTCAATAATAATTACAACATTAATGATAATAATAAAAAATAACCATAATAATAAACATAGTAATGCAATAAAACTACAGCAATAATAATAATAATAATAATAATAATAATAATAACAGATTGTTATAATATATATGTAGGCGAGACAGAAATTAGACCGAATCCACCACAAGGATCAAGTAGGCTGGTCCATACTGCACGCAGCTTCAAGTGACGTGTTGGTCCCCTACGCTGAGCTGATAATTCATGCAACAGATGAATATGATCACCATAGACATGTAATAAGCAATGAGCTTAAGAAATGGTTCGGCGAACAACCTATACCGTATATTCCACAGTCATCTGTTATAGTGATGGACAGCAATATGCATGTCAAGCGGTTCGCACTGAAAAACTACCAATGGTGGCTTGTAAAAAAAAAAACAGGCTACTTGGGAATGGCGGAAAGGGGTGTAAACCCAAGCAAAGAATTACAAAAAGCCGAGCTTTTATACCTGGTGGAGCAGTACAAAAGAGATTCTGAAAATGATTGCGTTATCAATAAAATTGCAGCACACTGTGGGCACAAAATCATTCTAATTCCATCGCATCACAATCATTACAATGCCATCGAACTTGTGTGGACGGGAATCAAAAAGGCTATAGCAGTGAGAGGACCTATGCGCGGCTTTGCATTTTTTCATGTGTAAAATAAACTATGCTGAATTAAAGGTGCAGGTTTTTGACATATAGCCTATTAATGGGCAACAGTTAACGGCTTACTCCCAGTGGCTGCTTGTAGCCTATTCCTCTCGTGAAGGCTCCCACGAGCTGGACCTCTTGACGCAGCAACAACGCTTGTGTTTTCATTTAGTGTTCAAAGCTTGGTCAGTTAACCTCTCTCTCTCTCTCTCTCTCTCTCTCTCTCTCTCTCTCTCTCTCTCTCTCTCTCTCTCTCTCTTACAAGTAGAATCAAAATGCCTCCACAGCAATGAAAAATACCCAAAGGAAAAATGCCACAGAAATTTATGGACTCAGTGGTCACAAGATTCACATTAGGGTTTTTATATTATATTTCATATGTATATATATATATATATATATATATATATATATATATATATATATATATATATATATATATATATATATATATAGTCTCACAGGAACACAGATAAAAGTTGTTTAGCTAGAAAATAAGTAGATGAAATGTCCCGGCACCTTTCTTTCTCTCTCTCTCTCTCTCTCTTTCTCTAGTTTCATAAAACCTGGCTTCTTCTCAGTGTTTACGGAACTAAAAAGCAAGAAATGAGAAATCCCAAAGAATGGTTACTGCTTAAATAAAACGGTTTAAGAATAACTGAGGATGGACTGATTGGGAATGTACAGTGGGCAAGAAGTTGGGATTAACATTAATCAGAGAAGAGCGACTGTAGGCTACAGCAGCTGTGATGAGGACCGAATATCTATTGTGATATAAATTTACAATCTGTCCTATAATTCTCACGTGTATGTGTTTCGCCATCTAAAAGCCTGTTTTATTTTTCATGTGATATGACTGTGCAACCTCCCGCGCATTTAAAAAGCATTTAGAAATCAAATACATTGCTGGAAACTTGGAAGTAAATAAAAAAAATATTACTTGAGGGACGTATTTTCATACAATGTAAATGCACCTTAAATACATTTTTCACTAGCACTTAAAGTCAACGCTTATATCAGTGCACTTGAATATTAAGACAAAGGAGGCTATTTCTCAAATTGTCAAGAGATACGTTTTGCTCCGCGTCATGAATAGTAGAGAGCTCTTCCTGCCGTCTCTGGCTGATCCCCAGTGGCCTTGTTTTGGAGGAACCCTGGGGCAGGATACTTAGACCCACGTTCGCATACGGTCAAGGAGAGGATCCGAAATAAGGGAGATACGGTAGTTTGTAACGGACATTCGTTCCTGCCTTGGTTTCATAAATCAGAAATAGACCTATTAAAATATTGTAGACCAAAAAAAGAAAACAACTTCTGCTTGGTTTGGATTAATGGTCAGGTGACACTATATAATTGTCAGCCGGTATGTTTCAAAATATATTTATCTCTTTGATTATGGTGTTTAAGTACAATGTGACTTTCACGTGTTTTTTTTTTCATAGCTAAAATTGTGATTTTTCATGACAACTTTTTCCATTGACCCAGACAACATCTGATCAGTGAATCTGACTGAATTCTGACCCCGGCTGTCTGCCAACGCCTGCTGCCTCTCCAAACAAACAACTCGCTGATAGATCTATGTTATCTATTGTTTTTAAAAACCCTTCCCGCTTCTTTTTTAATTTCCATCGGACCTTGGCTAAATAAAATCACTGCAGTGTGTCCCAGTTTTCTCTATATAAAGAATAAAGTTGCTATCTAATGGAGTACCGTCTTTGATTTTATTGCTACGGTAAATGAAATGGGGCTCGGGACAACCAGTGCTATTGTCTACCGCGTCCTGATTCGGAAAATGGCGGTGATTCTGCTCTGGCTGGGAAAGTGTAAAGTCTGCATCCATTTAAAAAAATATATATATATATTTTTGGGGCGATTATCAGAAATGCCACTAAACTATAACTATTACTGTATGTAATTGCGAGCAGTGGATTCTAGATAAAGGAATCGTGGACTTTAGACAAACTACAGTTCGAGACCATTTGACGAAACTGAATACTGAAACTGAGTCCTTTGTTTTGATCTCAAGTTCCGTATAAATGTGGTGCTTTTGAAACTGGAGCGAGCACCAACTACCACGTTTCGAGCATGCCGTTTTTTTTTTTTTTTTTGTTTTGGTGTTCAACCTCAACTCTCTCTCTCTCTCTCTCTCTCTCTCTCTCTCTCTCTCTCTCTCTCTCTCTCAAATTATACATATAAATGAGCTCGCTCGCCGAAACATATTCATGCGTACAGGAAACAGGAAATAGATATAATGATTGTAAGCTGCAGATAATAAAACAAAGAAAATAAACGATACCAAACGAGTTGGTCAGTTAAATTAAATCATGAATTGTACGAAAAATAATAATAATAATAATAATAATAATAATAATAATAATAATAATAACGGTTACGTACACAAAACATACAAATCAATTACCAAATGCAAGCTGATCTAGTAGTCAACCAGGTAATGAATGGGTAGACCTACTCACCCAAATTTGGTCTTTCAACGAATCCATGATGGCGATGACAGTCGAAAAAAAACTCCTCCAAACGAAGACTCCAAATTTTTAGGGGAGGTCCTCCACTCCACCTCCGGTCCGTGAGTCAATTTTCGCCCTGGCAGTCGGCAGTCGCCCTACCGCTGCTTCCTATACTTTTGACTGCCGTCTGTGACGGTGTGACCTTTCTTAGGAGTCAGTCGCAGCTTGCTGCTTTGAAACGAAAGCGCCGTAAGGCTGAATTTACATAGACTAACGAATGTCTCGGTGGCCCTTAAGCCCGATTTTGCCTCTGAAAGACAAGTGTGAATCTCCATCCGGAGGGTTCGATTGACCAGAGGCATGGTTCTTTTCTTTGTAATTTGTTTCGATGAAATAACACGCACGGACATTATATATATACTGTCTATATATATATATATATATATATATATATATATATATATATATATATATATATATATATATATATATATATATATATATATATACAGTTCATACATACATATACATATGCTTGTGAGGGAAATCTCTTGCACGTAAATGCAGGGAGAATCGGATGCTTTATTTTAAAACATACGGTTCTTCCTGCATTTAAATGTAAGAGAATTCCCTCGCAAGTAGTGAGATCATCCATAGTCTCTGAATAAGGGTTTCGATTCCAGCAAATTCATAGATACAAAAACATACTTGTATGAGAGAGAGAGAGAGAGAGAGAGAGAGAGAGAGAGAGAGAGAGAGGGTTCAGTAAAGATGATTCAAAACAAGGGCCCATTAAGAGATTAAGAGACAACGAGAGCAAAGGGTCACCGTTACTGGTTCCAAAGTCTTGGTCTAAAGATTTGACTGGTCTAGTCAAGGGGGGAATAAGCTCGCACGCCTCCTCTGGACAAAGAAAAAATACATTTACTCAAATAAATGAAAACGTGTGTTGAGTTTGGTAAGACAGGTTATAAAGCTACATCCATGATCAAAAATGAATAAAGTAAGATGGGTAATAGAAAAGGATAGAAGCTAGACGGAGTTATATTAACAGCTTTATTGAAAAGGACAGTTCATGAATTACTGTGCATACAGCAAGCAAAAGATGACTGCAGCCATTAGAGTGAAAGAAAAAGATGTTGAAATAATGAATAAAACTAATCTAAATAAAACTCCACGTTTCTGCAGCTTATTTTACTTTCGTTATTGAAAAAAGAGGAGCTTGGGTGCTGTAATCCTCAGGTCAAAACGGCCATGTTGTTCTTCGATATTTGTTGGATTCATAGTTGGCCTCAATCTCTGCTCACCGAGCCGTTTCTTACTCTCCCCGCGACCCAACAACAGTTTAAGATAACTCATATATACAGGTATATATATATATATATATATATATATATATGGTTTCAATAAATATTTCGTTCATAATCCCATTTATGATCCTAGTATGTTTGTTCCATAATCAAACAGGCCTACATGAAATTTGTTCCAGTTTCCCCTGCATTAAATTACTGCACTTTTAATTTCGTACATATGTGAATTAAATTCTTTAGGCTTTTTAATTTCAATAGTTGCTTTGGTTTAATCAATTTTCGTTCTCCTTTCATTTTTTGTCTTAAAAAACACTGTACCTGTTTGTCTGTCATTTTCACCAGGGTGGTTTTTGGCTTACATTGCCCTGGGCCTTGCCCTGAGGCAGCCAACAAGTGTTAGGAGGCTCTTGTTGTTAATTTAGATTATAGGCCAGTCTTTGTGCTTGGCACGGGCTCTTACTCTACCTATAGGCCTTGATAGGAGGATGTGAGCACTGATGTGAGTCTCTAGACTCTATACTACCAACAGGACGGCTAGACCCAAGGAGGTTAGATTAGTTCGTAAACATGAGGTGGTGGGTGCTGCCTGTTGAGGTTCAAGACAGAAGGAAATAAGGGACATTTTTGTATCTTCTAGAGTATAGAGATATATTTTTTATTTATTTATCTCTCTCTCTCTCTCTCTCTCTCTCTCTCTCTCTCTCTCTCTCTCTCTCTCTCTCTCTCTCTCTCTCTCTCTCACTGTTCATGCTTGACTAAACCATACTGACCAGTACTGTTCTTGTTATAATTTATTCTCAATTTTGCCTCCAAAATGTTATTAGGAAATCTACAGTATATCAGAGAAGATACCAGATTAGTTGGTCTATTATTAAATTTGTAGTGGGGATGCGATGGCGGGAAACTCATAAGCGACGAGATGATATAAGGTAACTTTTGCAAGAGAGAGAGAGAGAGAGAGAGAGAGAGAGAGAGAGAGAGAGAGAGAGAGAGAGAGAGAGAGAGAGAGAAATTTTAATACTCATTTAAGAATTAAAACGGAGGGGAAAATATCTTGAGTGTGTCGCCAACCAGGGGAGCTCAAATCCAAGAATGTTAATGCTATGGTCTTGAACAGGGGGTATGACACATAATTACTGTAATGTTTGATGCAAGAAAAGATAAATGGATAAAAACTAAAATTCTTTTGCGTGAATATATAGGTAAAATTATTTGACATGAGAAAACACACACACACTCACACACACACACACACACATATATATATATATATATATATATATATATATATATATTTATGTACACACACACACACACACACACACACACACACATATATATATATATATATATATATATATATATATATATATATATATATTATATAAAATACAATTATTGTATTTTGTATACATGTTGTTTATTTGTGCATTATCTGTTGACAGTCATTTATGATTGATAATACAGAATATATTTAGAACAAAAGTTGTGTAATGAATAAGTATGTATTCATATGTATCTTGTAAACTACTAGGAAATGTTTTTCTGGGAAATCGTTGATTATATATTCAATTTATTAAGTCATCAAATAATAACCTAATAATTTTTTAAAACAAGTTTTCATTTACCTCTGTAATTATTAAAAGTGGTAGAGGATGTTTTCAACATTACAATAGCCAAATAAAGAACAATAATTAGTTCTATTTTGAATCTAAAACTTATATTTTAAAAGTAAGTTAAAGGAATTAAAACCTGCAATTTGGTACAAATCTGAAAAACCTGATATAGATTTTATCATGAAACTGAAGAGATATGTGAAATAGAACAATTAAAGGTTAATAGCTCAGATATTTGTTTGACTAGGAATATTGTATCGCTGTAATAAGCTTATCATAGATCATATTCATAAATTCTGTATAAGGTATTATTTCATAGTTTTTCTATGAGGCATATGAATTAAAATATTTCACTTTAGCGTGATAAGTAACGCTATATGCTAAATTGCATTTTAAAGGCGAATATGCCACACAGGAAATTATGTGAGGTGCAAAGTGGCGTTGTATACCCTGCTACTGCCACTACTACTACTAATCTTCTTTCCACGAGATTCTGGAGGCCAAGTGTAAACAAACATGGGAGAGGAGGAGGATAACATAACTTTTAAAGACCTCGTAAGCATGAACTTTATATTTTTACATACGTTTATGGGTATAAATAAGTGCATTAGATTGATAATAATGAATATAGAAAAGGTTATCGGTCACAATTGGTGTTCAACTTCAACTTAGGAGACGGGATGATGGCACGTGTCAGTTGTGACACGTTCTTGGTGCGGCTACTAGCCAGCCGTAAGTGCAGTACTTTCAGTGCTGTTTATATTCATAATTCAGCACACTTTATGTTATTCTTTTACCATATCTTAGTCTAGCTTAACCCTAGAGTGCTTTATTGGGTAGTACCTTCTATAAGCCCCTGGCCTACGGAGTGGTAGGTCAGGTTAGCTTAGCTCTGTCGTGGAAAGAGTGCAGACCTGTATTTTGGAGACGTGAAACTCCTCTAGTGGAAATACCCTCTATTTTCTTCTCATAAGAGGTCATTTTCTGCGTAGGATATAGGCCACCCTATGGGATCTCTGTGATGGCTGCCATTACAGACATCACTTCAAGTGTTATTTATCCCAAAAGTCTGTTCATGTAGTTTGAGAATGACAGAAGCAACCTCTAATACTACTTCCGAGCAGAAGCTTAGTCCATGTTTCTGATGTTCACTACTACTTGGAGGGGCTCCAAAAGGGACAACCCCCCCCCCGGCCAGGTCAGAGCACAGCGCCCTGAGTCAGGTCAAGAAGGTAAGGTCTGGTTGAGGGGACGAGTGTAGAACGAATGGAACAGGTTCTGCAGACGAAAACAAACCTAACCTTTTCCAAAATGCTGGCCGGGGGCTTTGCCCTTCATGGACCCCCCCCCCAAGAAACATAAATTCGGACACAATGGACTAAGCTTTTGTTCAGAGGTAGTCCCCGATGTTCTGCAAACTAATTTAGTTAGGTCAGGACACAACATTCTAGGAAAGGTTAGGTTTTTTCGTCTGCAGAGCCTGTGTCCATCGTTCCCAACTGGCTATGTCTGTTTTTTGCAGCAGCTGTTTCAAAAAGTTCTCAAGCTTTTCTTGTGGTGGTTATCACAAATTGTAGCCCATAGCCTTATATTAACAAGTGTGTCATTTTATATTATCATCTCTACAAGAGGTTGTCATTTTATCATCAATAACCCCTTGTGGACAGGTAACATACATGTGTTCAAGATTTCACACCACACAGTTTGAACAAATTTTGCAGGAAAAGTGTTCAGATCACTTCTATCAGGCATAAGTGACTCATGGCAACTTTACCCCAACTCCAATAGCTAGTCTGTACAGGAGAGAGAGATCAGTTTCTCTTGAGATGTCGTAGGGGAATGTTGTCCGCCATTCCCATCCAAGGATAACTCGTAAATATTTTGCAATAAATATACTCAGAATTTGTTATTGATTTTAGTTCTTCTCTGTCATGATAGTGTGTGAGCTGTAATTATAATTTTACAAAATAAAATTTGAAAAGTATTAAAAAACTTATAAATTGGGAAAATTAGCATATTTTTACAACTGTCTTTTGAAAAGGCACCCCACACAGTGTGGGAAATATTAACTTTCGATTTTCCCTGGCAGGTATAAAAAATTATTTAGAATTTTTCTCTTATACCACATACATATGCATATCTTCCTCTTTCCATTGATGTGGTTTTTTTTATGGGCCATCCTTAAATTTAGCCCATTCTAGGGGTGTACTTAATATATATTTAGCCTGGACTGTGAGTTAAGAAACAGTTAAATCGTTCATTTTTATTGTGTACTGTATTATTATTAAACTTACTGTACTGTTTCAGAACATTAAAGGCTGTTTTAGCTATCCCATCAAAACTGTCATTCTTCTTGTTCATTTGATGTAGTTTATTTTATATAATAGCCATTTAGTGTGATATATAAAAAAAATGGTCATATTAGTTGACGTATTTTCAAATTATGTATATACTTAATCTCATTTTAAGCAATTAGACCTTAAGAAAGGAAATATCTCCATTTCTAACAGTCATAAGTATTTCATTTACTAATATGATTCTTTTGGGAATGAAAAGTAGTTGCTGACTGTTCACCCTCCATATTTGTACTTGCGATGTGGCAAGGCCAAAGTTTTTTTTTTTTATTTTGTGTAATTTTTTATAAAATTTGAATTTCAGGGTGTGATTGAAGAATTATGCCTAGCCTGCAAGCAGTTAGGATGGAAGGCCCCAACAGCTATCCAAAAGGAAGCAATTCCAGTTGCTCTGAAAGGTGTATTAAAGAACTCTTCTGTTTTTATAATTAGTGTACAAAAGATTTGCATATATGTACTGTGTATGTTTTAAATGATGAAATTAAGATGCTTTTTGAGGTTTCTTTTTTAAGACTGCAGTTGTGTGAGTGCAAAATCATAAGTGCAGTATGTATTTATTGTTATTGAATACTACAGTTTAACTGATATTAACTATATACAGGGAAGGATGTCATTGGGTTGGCAGAAACAGGTTCAGGAAAAACTGGTGCCTTTGGACTTCCAGTGCTTCAAGCGTTAATTGAGCGTCCCCAAAGACTGTTTGCTCTAGTTTTGACTCCAACACGTGAGCTGGCATTTCAAATTAAAGAGCAATTTGATGCCTTAGGTATGTTGAAAATTTTTATTTATAATTACAATATTGTTTCATTTCAGTATAAAATTTACTGGGAAATTAAAAGTGTTTTAGGGGATGTTATTTTTGAGATTGTACTTATTCCCTCCTGCTTTCTTAATCCAGTGAAAATGTCATATATCATGTCGTTAATGACTCCAAAACCATATCAGCTCTGAGAGCCTAAAATTATAATTCACAATGCCTTTCTGAGTATCCACTTCAATGCTTCTGTTGCCACATCACTATTTCTTGAAAGCTCAGGATGATCTTTTCATTGCCAGGACTGTAGTTTGTTCCGACACGATATACAAACCATCGGTCCTTTACAATAGGAATTACTTTCAGTGAAGCTGGAAATGGCTGTTGGACTTTCGAACAGGTGGTTCGGCAGTTTACTACTGTCCGGGAGGCGGGAGTCCCACCTGCCCAGATGTAAACACTCCAGTTTGCTTTCAGCCGTCATGTGGTGTAGACACGTTTTCTTCGCTCTCTGCCCAGACTTCCGTTGAGCTACTTTCTCCCATGGGATCTTTTTCTTGTTTAATTGTGTCTTTTGATAATAATGAAAGCTCTTGACAAACCCTGTAAGCCTGCCTTCTCCTAGCTTGTGTGTCTTGGGGTTGGTGATAAGAAATGCAATAGCTTTCACTCTAGTTTTGATATGGACCCATATGCCCTGTGCTCTTCTTGGAGGGGCGTGTGTTCATGTGCTTCACACCTTGTGCTGAGTGTTGCTTATGGTCGGCTGGTCTCGAGAAGTCGGATCTCACCCCCAAGCAGAGGATAAAGTACCTGGGCATGCTGATAGATACGGTAGCAGCAAGAGTCTTCCCCTCGGACTCTCATCTCAGCAGGTTCAGGAAGGCGGCACAGCTGTTTCTGTCTCGACAGGAGCAGCCAGCTCAGCAGTGGCAAGTCATCATCGGTCACCTGTCGTCACTGGAGAAGCTGGCCCCTCATGGGCATCTACACCCTTCGGTCCCTGCAGTGGAGACTGAAGGAGGTGTGGTACCAGTCTTGGTACCCCCAGTCCTTTCCCATTCCTCTTTCCGAGGAGGCGAGAGAGGACTTAGACTGGTGGATGGATGACAGGAACCTCTTAATAGGAGTACTGCATGCCTACATACTCCCCCTCCAGACATGCCTCTGTTCTCGGATGCATCGAACGAGGGATGAGGCGCACACCTCCGTTTTGTCTGATTTGCAGGGTGATCAGCCCAGTGATGATCACCCCGGATCTCATGATGATTCTGGTGGCTCCCAAATGGCCTCAGACTGTTTGGTATCCCAACCTGTTAGCTCTTCTTTTCGAGGCACAGAGAGAGATTCCTCCCTGGGCCAACCTGCTGTGTCAACCCACGTTGAGTGGTATCACCTGGCAGTGCAGTCCGTGTCTTCACGGTTGACGGTTATCTACCATCTCTTGCGAGCAAGAGACTTTTCGCGGCGCGCAGCAACGAGATGTCTGGATACTTCAGACAGTCCTCCGCAGAGGTACACCAGGGAAAGTGGTCCGTCTTCTGTGGTTGGTGTCGTGGACGGGGTATCTCTCCAGTTGGAGGTACTGTTCAGCAGGTTGCGGACTTCCTCGTCTTTCTTTGCTGAGAGAAGCTTCTCTCCATTTCAGCCGTAAAAGGCTATAGAGCCGCATTCGGCCTAGTTTTGCGGCTGAAAGGGGTAGATATCTCCTCTTCTTTCAAGATATCTCTACTGGTGAGAAGCTTTGAAAGGTCTTGCTCACCCAGGGACCTCAGGCTCCCTGCGTGGGATGTGACTCTCGTTCTAAGGAGCCTGATTCGGGCACTGTACGAGCCTTTATGAGAGTCGCCAGACCCTCAAGACTGTCTTCCTGGTTGCCCTGGAATCGGCGAAGAGAGTTGGTGAACTTCACGGACTTTCCTTTTGATGTTAAACACTCGAGGGGATGGGGATCAGTTACACTTGATTTCATTCCAGACTTTGCAGCGAAGATTCAGAATCCATTGGTCCCTGACACTAGGTTCGAGTCCTTCACAATCCCCTCCCTAGAGGACTTTGTAGGTAATGACCCAGATGAGATGCTACTGTGTTCTGTTAGAGTGCTGCGGCGCTACCTGAAGAGAACTCGCCACCCCCAGCCTGAGTGTCGACGACTCTTCATTAACGCTGGCTTGACCAAGAAAGAAGTGTCCAAGAACATGATTTCTTTCTGGCTTCCTGAGACGAAAAGGAGAGCGTACTCTGCTGCTGGAGAAGACAACACTGATACCTTCTGCCCGAGAGCTCACAAAGTCCGCAATATTAATCTGTCCGTCACATTCTGGAAGAACCTGTCAGTTCCTCAGGTATTGAAGGTGGGGGTGTGGTCTCAACAGACCACCTTCACTTCCTTTTACCTTCAGGATATTGCCCACAAGTCCTTGGACACCTCGTTTTCCTTGGGCCCTGTGGTGGCTACTCAACAAGTTGTGTAGCTTATCTAACAGGACAGGTTGCATCTTGCCTAAGATGTGTGGTTGTGGATGGGAGAATTCCTGTGGGCAGGGAATGGACATGCCATTACATACTGGATTTGGCGGTCGATGCAGGTAAGCATGCAACTCAAGCTTCTGTTCTGTTTCCTTTCAGGATCACAGAAGCAGACCTGCTCCTTCCTCTAGCAAGGGGAGGAAGGAGATCATGATAATAAGACAAACCCAGTCATCCTAGCCTACTTTGCTTGAAATGTTTTCCTCATTCATTCAAAAATACCCAGAAGTGTGACAATTGATCTCGTGTTTCTTACAACCCAATCATTTTGTCAGAGGCAGTTTTCCCTTTCTCGCTCTGTCGACCAGGAAGGGAACACAAGGTGTAGCGAACTCCAGTCAGTTCATAGAAACTCACTCAGATCTTCCTCCAACTAGTGAGTCTTCCTAATGTAAAGGACCGGTGGTTTGTGTATCATGTCGGAACAAATCACAGTTTTTTAAAGAAAATTGTATTTTTCCTAACTATACAAACCTGAGGTCCTTTGCATTACATTTTCATGCCCACATCATGCCACCCCTCAACCTGACACCTGGGCAAAAAGGTGAATTGGAATGTTTACATCCTGGCAGGCGGGACTCCACCTTGTTTGAAAGTTCAACAGCTGTCTCCAGCTATGTTGAAAGTAATTCCCAATGTAAAGGACCTCATGTTTGTATGGTTAGGAAAATACAATTTACTTTAAAAAAAATTGTGACACTTACTCCTGTCTTGCAGCAACTGTAACAAGTTATATGTTCTTGCATATGTATGTAAGATGGAGGCCTTTGTACTATGTCTATTACTGTATTGAAAAATAGCTAGTGAAACTTATGACCTTAAGTTCATTTTCTGCAGAATCTCTTATGACACTGTGGAACCTTGGTAGGACCTATTGAATAAACGTTAGTTGTGTCAATTAAAAATAAAGGACAGCATACTGTACAGTTAACAGACTTCAGTGCAGCAGTTGTTACAAGCATGTAAAAAAAAAAAACAAAAGAACAAATTAAAGACCATAGTTATAAATAAAATTGCAGGTATCAAATGCCACTTCAGGTTAGATTGAAATGGCTGATTACAGTATTAGGTTTCATCTGGCATTAAAGCCCCATTCTCATAGTTTTAACTGCTAAAGTTTTGTAATCCCTATTTGTCTGTGGAAACAGAAAGTTTTAGAAATACATATAATAAAATTAGGAGGTTTGCATCTATGAAAAATGTGTGATTCAAAAGAACTCATTCCTTGTGGCTGTTTCAGGCAAAGCTGTTGGTGTTGCATGTGTTGTTATTGTTGGAGGTATGGACATGAATCAGCAGGCTATGGATTTAGGCAAACGGCCTCACATCATAGTTGCTACTCCCGGCCGTCTTGTTGACCATTTAGAGAAGACAAAAGGCTTTAATTTAAAAGCTCTCAAGTATTTGGTATGTATAAGTTTGTTTTTTGATGATTATAGGATGAATATTCATGATTTTATGAAGTGCTAATTGTAATGTATGGATGCCTATTGCCTAGTTTTAAGTGTGAATGAAACTGGCAATTGAAGAATTTGAATGAATTATATTGGTTATTATATTAGTTACAGTAAGTAAACTGGTAGTCTGAAAGAGCAGCAATTCCTGGTAGTGGGGTCCTTAGCATTGATAATTTAATCAAGTTTTCTGCATCTTAAGATATGCTAAAGGTTTGTCTGTTGCCTCCATCAAAGGTTGTAATCCATGCTGGCTTCTGCTTGAAGGCATACTGAATTGGATATTTTAAGGATGTTTGACTTAGGTGAAGCTGTTCTCTCATTTCAACTGGAAATGCTGAAGGTAAGAAAACAAAAAAACTTTATGGAACCTGGATGTGGTCTTATGATACCTTAGAGGCCCTTCTTTTGAGCCTTTGAGAGAGGCTTCTCTCAAGGCTCTTTCTGGTGGTCTTGGCTTCAGCCAAAAGAATAGGTGATTTACAAGCGATCTCATCGTTTAGTAGGGTTTTCACGTACTGGAACAGAGGTATCCTTTTGGCTTCCTTTCGTGCCAAAACGATGTTAAGGCCAAAGCCCTACCTAGAGTTTTCTCTATCCCTTCGCTAGAAACTCTAACTCCTGAGGAACTTAGCTGGTTTTATGCCCTGCTAAGACTCTGAGTTATTTTACATCCCATCTTTAACCTCTAAGGAAGCAATGTAGGAACCTATTTTGCATGGTCAGGTAGTCCAAGGTTCTTATGTCTAAGAATACCATTGCTTTCTTGATTGTCCTTAATTCTGAAGGCACATCATGCAGTCTCTTGAGAGGTTTGTTCCCTTTTGAAGGTAAAACCACACAGTGTAAAAGCAATGGCCACATCTATTAGTTTTCACCAACACCTCCCTCTAGACTGTCTAGTCTTGGCAGCACAGGGGAAGTGTGGTTCTGTATTCACTTCCAACTACTTGATCAATGTAGAGATCCAGTATGAAGACAGCCATACACCAGCACCTCTGGTTTTGGCACGGGAGATTATCTCCTAGTCATCTGTTTGTGTTACAAACACGTAAAGGTTCTCTCTCTATCGATTCCTTCCTAAGTAAATGGGAACTATGTGTGAGTTCATGCATGGTATTTGACTCCAGATCATTTTGTATACTGTAATTGTCGTGGCCTTGTTTGTTTTGGATGAGGGCAAATAAGGTCTTTTTTTTTTTTGTAGTAGATTATGTTATTGTATGTTGCAGAGCCATTGCTCCTCTTTGGAGAAAGCTACCCTGAGTTGATTAAGTACCACTTTCTTCCAACTTGGTCTTATTGATTGTGGGTGTGAGGTGCCACAGTAACTTGATTAGGTAGGTGGTAACTCTTGAGGGATCATGGTTTAGTTTTGGTTTTAGTTCCCACATCAGCTTTGCAGGCCTGAGGCATAGAGACCCATAAATTGCCATTCTGCATTGCACATCATCAACCAATGACCACGTTTGGGGTTCATTTCCCACCTCCTATGATAGTGGACCTCCCCTGATGAAGATCCTCATCTGACAAGTACTTGCCAGGGGATCGTATTCATCAGGGAAGCAGCAATGAGTATATTTGTGATATATGATCATTTGGTTACAGTATAGGGAATCTCTTGCCTGCCTCCAGCACTCGGTGTTGGAATCAGCTAATGATAGAGGGTAAGTTTCACCACAAAAAAAATTATTTTTATAAAATCAGATTTTTAGGTACTTACCCTCCCTCCTCCCCTCTTAAAAGACTAAGAGTAGAACCATCATTGTCTGACCCCCCACCCTACAAAGGGTGGGAGTAACTGTTGGGAGCATTTGTTAACAAGTGTTTCAATTTTAACACTTGTCGAACCTGCTAAGTAGCCGCAGGTAAAGCTAATGATAGAGGGTAAGTACCTAAAAAATTTATTGTATCATAAAGATCATTATTTTTTAATCCCTTTTAATGTCCTCTTTAGTTTTAAATCATATAAAGAATGGAATGGATTTTGTAAAATGTACTAAAATTTATTGCATTAATGCAGGTAATGGACGAGGCTGATCGTATCTTGAATATGGATTTTGAGGTTGAGGTTGACAAAATATTGAAAGTTATTCCACGTGACCGTTGCACAATGCTCTTCTCAGCTACAATGACAAGCAAGGTTTGAAAAATTTTTAACCTTATTTTGATATTTTTGGAAAATACTGATTATACACAGTTGTAATGATATTTTTAAGGTTTTACGCTTATTTTTGTTGTAGTTAAAGTACTAAGGAGACTATTTAAAAAAAAAATTCCTTAAATGTAAGACTACCTTTCTCTCATTGCAGTTTAAATTCTAGACTCTGCTAAACATAAATATACATTTTTATAGGTAAATAAACTTCAACGAGCACATTTAAAAGATCCAGTGAAAGTGGAGGTATCGTCAAAATACCAAACAGTAAGCAAGCTGAAGCAGTATATGCTCTTCATCCCTTGTAAGCACAAAGTAAGTATACTGTTGTATCTGTCTTCAAAAAATTTCATTAACTTTTTGAAGTACAAGTACAGCATTTTTGTAATTTGTGTTATTGTTAATTGTCCATTTACTGAATGAAAGTGTCCATACAATAGATAAACCACATTTTTATATACATAACTTACCAAATAATTACATAGCTATTGTTTCTACTTTACGCGGCAGCTCAAAATTTAAAATTCATGGTAGCGCTTTTTTGTTTTGGGTGTAGTTATACTGCCCCGCCCACTTTCGGGGAAGGATAGGTGCACCACAGCTAAAGAGCTCAATTTCATTTCTACCAGTCAATGACTGAACTCGTAGTCATTGGCAGCTCAGATTTTATTATTTTTTCACCGGATGGTTGCTGTTATTCTTCATTTGGTGAAGTACTTTGTTCTTTTTGGTAGCGCGCTACTGTTAATTAGCTTAGCCAATTCAAAACTCTTTTTGTGACTTTCCCGATTTTTACTTATTAATCATGTCAGATTCTAGCCTTTCTAGTATCAGGTATTGTAGTAAAGCTTTAAGAATAGGTTGACTTCAGCCAAATATGACAATCATACTGTTTGTAGTTCGTGCAGGGAGCAAGTTTGCTCTCCTGAACTTTGCTGTGACGACTGTAGAGACTGGGATAAGTGGAAGTGGAAGACTCTTAATGCATATTTAGAGAAATTACAACGTGACAGACTTGAGAAAACTACTGCTAGGGCTGAAGCGAAGGCTTCCGCTAGTCAGGCTTTGTCTCCGGTGGTTGATGTGACTGGTTTACCTATTCCTGCAACACCTGGGACCACTCTTTCCCCTATCTCAAGTCCTCCGACTTTCCCTGCTCCTTGACCTTAGGTTTTATGGCGAAGAATGAAGACCCTCCTAGTCCCTGGCCATGTTCCTTTCCAGTCAAGACCCTGGTGAACATTCTAGGTCAAACAGATCAGGAAAGAGTCCTCTGTCTAGTTCGTTCTCTTTGCGAGTATTTATGAAAAACCAAAGAAGTTAGAGGCCCTTCTCCGAATCTGTGGTGTTCATTTAAAACCCCCAGTCGGCTGTTATCTAAGAATGCTTTAACATTCTTTTTAAGAACTGAGATTTCTGAATCACACTCTAAGATCTAGGAAGATGTCTTTCCTTTATGTTAGGTCAAAGCACATGAAATTAGAGCAGTGGCGACTTCCTTGGCCTTCAAGTATAATCTGTCGCTGTCCTCTCTCTTGCAATCTACATATTGGAGGTACAAATCAGTTTTTGCAATGTTCTACCTGCATGATGTGGAAGCAATTTATGAAAGTTGTAGTACTCTAGGCCCATTTTTTGCTGGCATGTTTTTGGGTAAAGAGGGATAGGAGGATTTTCTGGGTTTTTTCCTCTATCCACTCTCCTTGAATGAGGATTGGTGTTTTCTTGGGAAGCCTGATTGGGACTGTGTCGTGAGTGCCATCAATTGGTTTGAATTTTGTAAAATATGAAGTGTAGGTTTTAATTTTCTGGTCATATTTTGTACTGCGCCCAGGGCAAGGGCGCACACACATTTCGATGTGTCTTTTTGGATTGTTAGCTTTGGTGACCTGCAATTAACTCCTAATTTGCAAAGCACCCACTAAAGTAGAGGTGACTCTTGGCTCTACCGCCATGCCACTACAGGTTGAGAGGAGCTCCAACCAGAGGCAGTACCCACCTACCGTAGCTCCCTCACCAAGTAAGGTTACAACAAGCATTTCACGATGCCAGCTAAACTTTCTGTTTCAAATTCATCTCCATCTCTTGAGTGTTTTTGAGTAGTTTTGTCCATGTATCCCATCTCCTGTCAATGTGGGATTCAGCTGTGTAATTATTTGGTAAGGTACATATATAAAAATGATATTTTTATAATAAAATAAAGTTTTATGTATACTTCCCAAATAATTACATGATCCGAACCCTCCCTCCTCCCTTTCATGGACATAGAGCAGAAATGACTTGAGCTTTTTAGCAGTGTTGTACTTATCCTTCCCCAAAAGTGGGTGGAGCAGTATAACTACACCCAAAACATAAGAGCTCTACCTGGAATTTTAACTTTTGGGCTGCCACTTAAAATAGAAAAAATAGCTTAACTTTTGAGCTGCTGCATAAAATAGAAACAATAGCTATGTAATTATTTGGTAAGTATATATACTGTAAAACTATTTTATTAGAAAAATATCATATTTTACCTAACCTCTAATGCCAAAAATGGATGATTAATTGACTGAGCCTGTACAGGAGATGAAGAAATTTTGTTAGGAATATCAGTCTCATCTCTGCTTGCTAAGCAGGGGATGTTAGCTGAATTGCTTTTTTTTGTTTTTTTGTTTTTATTAAAGTCACTGCACTTGACCTTCCAGATTTTTAGATTGGTTTTTTGCAGTAGATGGCAACGTATGTAGGCTTACAGTGTAAAGAAGATAATTTAGTAGGTCAAATGCAGAGAATTTTATGTATGTATTAGATAGCTTTAGAATATATACAAAAATCTATCTAAAGAGTTAAACACTTGAAACAAGAAATATGGCAGTCTAGACAAGGGCTGAGTAGTCTGGTTAAGCTAATGTTTTCATACAATCCACCCCCACAAAGATAATTTTATATCAGTCATTATACCCATTTCCACGTCTTCATGTTTATAATCTCTGGTAAGGTGTTTGTCTTTTACTGATGATGATAGGGTGAACTCCTGGCAGCAGCAGTTGATTTACCCATGACTCTTTAACCCACAGTTACTCGACCTCTTTTTGTGTTGATTTTATGAACAGTCTGCATGGCCTCCAATGTTCTTGCTGTTATACAAAATCTTCTGACCAAAATCCAGTTGCTGATGATACTTGTCTGACATTTTAAAACTTTTACGCATGCCATTGCATCAGGGCTGAGGTTTCTTTCTGCTAAAGGTAACTTTGATACCCAATAGCCAGTATATTGAATCTTAAATCTACCCTCTGTGATGCCTTTGGGTTTAATGTTCTTGTAACTTTGTTATTCTGTGTTATTCTGTCCTTTTGCTGTTGTTCACCTCATTCCATGGCCCAGATCATTGAGTACTACTTACAGTGTGGCTTGCACTGTGCATTGTAGATGATACAGGTTCTATGCAGGTGTCCATTGTCCCTTTGGAAACCAGTTGTTTCACACTACCTGTTACTTAACTGGTTCCTTTGATGATTTTCCATCCAGCTGTCCAACCTTGCTCCCAGTTTCACCTCTCTCTGAAGAAAAAAGTCTTCTCTCTAGGCTCATTTATCTAGAATTGTGACACAGTGGTCTCATTAGATTACTTTATAAGAATCATGGTAATTAATATCCGATCTTAATTGCTGAGATTTATGGAACGCAACAAGCAATGGAACATGCAGTCCTCCTTTCAGCTTTGGAATGCAATTTATAATTATGGCAGTATGCAAACCATACTTTGGAATACAGGGCATATAGAAGTTGTGACAAATTACTAGGGCTGTCATAGTACACTCACTGTCTTTGTTTATGGCTAGTGTTTGTAGGCAGTAATGCAACTAGTTAAGTGCCCTACTTTATTGAATCACCTTGTGTTGATACCAACTCTGTTCCCCATTTGTGCAGGCATTGAAGACGTATTTATTGCTGAGGTTGTATACTTTGAAAGAAATCTCATATGCTGTATTTAGGAACTTTTCTAAGTTTTATATGATATAGCAATATATACAGTATGGTGATCTTTTAAAAAAATAAGATTGCAGTATCTATTATTGACTTGTATACCTGTATAATGTAATATTGTTTTTGTTATAATTTGTTCTATTGAATATATTCTTTTTTTTTTTTTAGCACATTTATTTAGTCTACATTTTGAATGAAATTGGAAACCAGTCTGTCATCATCTTTTGTGGTACTCAACAATCAACGTTGAAAACAGCTCTTATGCTGAGAAATCTAGGCTTTACAGCCATACCTTTGTATGGTAAAATGACTCAAAGTAAACGACTTGGTGCACTAAACAAATTCAAAATGAAAGAAAGATCTATACTTTTAGCAACTGATGTTGCATCAAGGTAAGTGTGCTGTTCATACTTAAAAAATAATTACTCTTTTCCTTGAAGTATACTGTACTGATGTATAATGTGATTTCAAGACAAAATTTTGTGCATTCTGGAAATTAACATTTGCTGAACACTGATGCTTCTAATGAACAAACTGTATAAATTATTATGCAAATGTTTGTGTATAAATAATGTTTTTCTCTTTACAGGGGTCTAGATATACCTTGTGTAGATTTCGTTATCAATTTTGATGTACCAATGCATAGTAAGGATTATATTCACCGTGTAGGTCGAACTGCAAGAGCAGGGAGGGCTGGTCAAGCCATAACATTTGTTTCTCAGGTATGATATATTCCCTAATTTTTGTTTTAGTGTTTTGCTCTATGTATTCATTTAAAATGCTCTAGTTTGCATACCTACGAAAATTACAAATTACTTTGGAAAATTTGTTATTTTGAAGTTATTAAAAATTTCCTTTATGTTTGGGAAAGCTGAAGTAGTCAGGAAAAGAACATTAAATTTTTATATGCATCATTGATAATACTATTTATTAATAATTTCTTTGGAGCTCTCATAGACAATATTGAAGTCCTTGTAACAGTAGGGGCTAGCTACTGAATTGCTATGATGAATTTTCATCCAGTTTTATGAAGTTTAGTCATCACATTTTCCTATTTATGAACGTTTAAGACTAATCATTAACATGAAATTAGTTATTGTGCTTGAAATATTTGAAAAATGTGACATTGACTCTCTTTAGTATGAAGTGGAGGTGTACCAACGAATAGAGCAACTCTTGGGAATGAAACTGGATGTTTACCCTACAGTGAAAGAGGAAGCACTTATTTTAGAAGAGAGAGTGGAGGAGGCTTCAAGATTTGCTAAAATGGTAATATATACTACAACTGTTTATCTGCAGTTATTTTAAGTGATATACTTGCAGCTGTCATGTTAAATGTGCAAAAAATCTATTTTTAAAGAGTTTTCATGCTGTTGTAAATTGTATTTGTGTGTGAGTGTTATGCAATATATAGATTTATATATGAAAATTTCAGTAATTACCCAATTGAGTAATTATTTTTGTACTTTGAATTTCTTCCACTGAATTTCTTTAGAAATAAATACTTTTTGTTTCTGACTTGTAATCTGGTTGCTTGTTGAAATCTATGAATATAAATTTGCTGTAACTTTGTTAATATAACCAAAAACTAGTTTAACTATACCTTTATTAAGGTTGCATGTTGAGATGCAATGTGCATTTATTGTTATCAAGTGTAGATACATATTTCTCAAGGTAATGATGTAGGCAGCAGGATAAAGCTATGAACGTTTGCTGTACTGTATGTGAGGTAAATTGCATATAAATTATTTAGAAAAGTTTTGATATTTGAAAGAACTGCACAGGAGACTCTGTCCCCACTCTTAATTTCAACACTCACATGTGAGCTCCTGTTAGTGAAACAAAGGGTTTTAAGGGATTTGGAGGAAATCCCATTCCCTTTAAACTACTGCATTTTTGGTGAAATTCTAACATAGGTTTGTAGTATTTGTTTATGATAGAAATTGTTGAAAAGTATGGAAGATGTAAATTGTAAAATCAGTTTTTACCTTGTGTATTGTTTTATTAAATCTTTTTGCAGGAAATGGCTCGTTTAGAAGATAAAAGCGGTAAGAAGGGGAAGAGAAAGCGTGGAAATGATGACGATGACACAGAAGAAAGTTTTGGCGTTAGAAAACGCATTGGTAAGAAGAAATTCAAGAAGAAAGGTGGCAAGAATACCAAGTAAAAGGTGGTGGTGTAATTTTATATTTTATTATTTTTTCATCATATTTTGTTTTATAAAACATTAATCAATGATTTGCTGCAATTATTTTGTATAAAACTAAATACATTAATTTTTTGTATATTGTAACACAAAAGTATAGATGTATTTGAAGCAGATATAAAAAGTACAGTTATGTATGTAACACAATTGTAAATGGCTTAAAGTTCTAGATAATTCATTATTAATGGCACTTAGAGGTAAAATATGCAGGTTGTTAAATACCACATACTGTATAATGGAAGGAAATGTATGTAATAGTTGTAAATTGTACAATATTTCAAACAGCATTCTGATTGTAGTCTACAATTATAAGAAACAAAAATATAAAAATGGAAATATTTATATGTATTTTTTGTATACATGGAGAACTTGTCTGCTGTAAAGTAGAAGTAATAAAATAATTAAATAATGTTTTGCTGTATTTTTTATTTCTGAAAAAATAGTTATGATTTCTCTAGCCTATTGCAACAATAGATTAAGATTACCCTGTAATATATTTATAGGTTGTCAGTTTTTCAGTCTCAAACAATAAAACTACTAAGATTTAGACTGTTTGTGCAAACATTACACCTAAAATTAATTATCTTCTATAATACCATACTAGATTTTAACCCGTTGTAAAGGTGCTGAGATTTTGATATGTTCATGTGTCTCCCTTTTTGTTCCTTATTTCTAATGGAGTACGTTTCTAGGTTTATGTGATGAATAACACTGAACACAACAAACATTGATGTACAGTAACGTGTAACAACACTGATGCTTTATCCAGTTACGATTGGTTGATGCAGAATTACAAGAACTTACTTTTGTGTTATTTGACAATACACACTGAAAGTTACTTGCCTAGATGGATAACAGTAATTATTAAAACTCCTAGCTGTAATATGAAATATAATAGAAATTATATTTTAATGCTATTTAAAAAATTAACATATTGTCCAATGTCCTAAGGATGACCACTGGCCATCCAGCATGCTGACGGCCTGACCAGTCTACCACTGTAGTATAGTATAAAACAATTTGGTTATTTATTATGATATTTTCTAATCTGTAAAAACAACAAAATTTAACTATTTTATATTAAACCCATCAAACATGTTATCATATTTCCTGTATAACCTTGGTCAAACGCTTGGAGCTGTTCTGTTATTTAATAGCACAACGGTTTCCTACTTGCTTGAGTTATGGTAAAGTTTAACTGTCCCCATAAATTACATATACGAACTATACTTTTGTTTGTACAGATTAAATTTTACATCTTCCAAATTTTCAGTGATTATCTGTCAGATGTAACTTATCCAAACAGACTTCTGGTTCACAGAATCTGCCTTGTCAGCAAATCAAATGCTGCATAATCACAGAAAATTATCTGCTGCATATCTCGAGATATTGTCACTCCTTGTCATACAGTTGTGCACTAGTAACTTGCTAATTTTTAAAATTAGAATAATATCAAAGTATTCATGCCCAGTAGACTTGTAAAACAATTGAAATGGCTACCAGTCAGTACGTTACTCATAAATTTAACGTGACTGAACCCATAATTTTCCTTGTGAATTTTACCAGGGCTCAATGTCCTTCCATCATGATGTAATTAATGATTCAGCTATGGGGAGCAACACTTAACACAGTTATTCAAACACTCACTTTATTGTAAATCACATAATTTTCCATACAATTTTCACGTTCCTATCACTACCTATTGCTGTAATATGCATGAGACTGTGCCACATAGCCTAAAATGGAATTCATTATTTTCATCAAATTATGCTACCAAAAACTCTCAGACATCCCGTGATATCTGAAATATCCAAAAATAATAGAACGTTATGCTTAACGGCAACTTGCAAGGTTTCAGCAGATTTGGCTTGAAAAGATGGGAGCATGTATGTTATAGTCCTAGCCCATGCTAAAACTCATAACTATGGTTTTTACAACAATAATTAAAGGAATGATTAGTTCCTAGAACATTATACCTTAGTGGCTCCTCTGGTACTGGTTAAAATCTTTGGCTGCAAGATGCAAAACCTTCCTATCTTAAAAAACAATTAAAAAATCTGTCGCACATTTATTTTCAATACAGAACTCTTCCGTAGGAGGTTAATTCCATCAGTGCACCTCATGTGGTGCACTGTAGGCATTACTTAAGTTTTTTGCAGCGTCCCTTCAGCCTATAGCTGCAAACCCTTTCATTCCTTTTACTGTTCCTCCGTTCATATCCTCTTTCTTCCAGCTTACTCTCCACCATCTCCTAACAATTATTTCGCAATTTTCCTTTCAGCGCTGAGTGGTCTCATAGGTCACAGCGTTTGGCATCAGGACTGAATACAGAACTCGTTTTTTGTTAGTGGTTGGTAATGGTAGGCCTACTAATCTCTTTTGCCGTTAAACAACATGCACGTCCTTTGTCCCCATCATCGTTTAAAGTGTATAACCTTCATCGGTCTGTAAAGTACTTTCATTGAACTTTTGGTGTTATGAAGGTTAATTTTACATTGATTAATCAACGCAAATCTTACATTAATGACCAGCGCGTTTACGATATATTTTTTGAGCTATTAATGCTATCATACTGCTCTTTCATCTTTGAAATAGGTCAATTTTAAAGCATCAAACAAACTACCACATTTTAAAGATAATTTTAGTCTGAAGGATGTGTTCAAAAATAGTGTCAAGTTCAGCAGAGAAATTCACAAACATCTTTACAAACAGACAGGGCCTAAACAGCAAGCCAGTCTGTAGTCTTCGTTTGTTTCAACGCCAGGTATGATTTACGATCCTTGGCATAACAGTTGTTTTTAGCGAGTCAGCGACAACGACACTGTGATTTAATTTACAGGTAGCGTCTAGGTTTTTTTTATTTGTTATTGTTGTTTTTATACTCTTCATGAATATATGTGGGTCTGCAGGCAAAGAGGGTAGTCAGAGACGCATTAATTACAGTCATTGACTTCACTCCCAGTCATGAATCCGACCAGAATGTAAGGTTGGTCATTCCCCCTTCAGATTAGATTACGCCGGTTTTGGCCAAGCACAGTCCCCAGTCTAAAGGTACCGAGTGTGGTAAGGTGGTGTTGAATAAGACGTAAGGATCGATCTAGTACACTGGACTGTCCAAACAACATTAGCGAGCAAGGTAAGTGAAAATGTTCGTTGTTTTTAACAGATACAATATTACATTTACGAATAGTCTTACGGGCGGTCAGTCAATGTGGTGAATTCCTAGGCTATTCCTTTCTTGTGCTGCTTTTGCCAAATTACATGCCCAGTGTGCACGTAGAGAGACATTGTATGTATAATTCGCTGTGGAAATGTTGACGTATTTAATCACAAGAATGAATATTAATCTTCTTAAAATATAAATACAGTGTAAAGATCAGGTACAGATTTAAACGAAGTTACTGGGATCGGTACAAAATAAAAACAAAAAATATGTAAATCTTTATAAGATGAAACGGGTCCTGGATGAAACGTATAACCAGTAAGTTTACGTGTGTTTCCAACAAATCATATATATATATATATATATATATATATATATATATATATATATATATATATATATATATATATATATATATATATATATATATATATATATATATATAACATTTACGTTCAAATATCTCACTGCTGAGGACTACCTTGATGTCTGATTTCTTATTCACCTGTTGTGAGACTTGATTGTATTTGATATATAAGTTTTCCCCTGATTATTGTACTCGTAATCGTTATATACAATTTTTGTTCATAATGGGATACAGGTTTTCTTTCTCCATTAAATTGTTACATTGATCTTATAATTTTCTTTGCATCACCTCGGGTTTTAAAACTGTACGTGATTGTGCCAGTTGGGCCTCTTTTGGCACCAGAAGAAATGGAAGACCTAGACCTATTTCAGTGAGAAGGGAGGCTGGAGATAAGTAGAGATTTGTGTAAGATAATTCACAGGAAAGATATGAGATCGGAATTTCATGGAAGTCTTTTGCGCCACTCAGCGTTGTGGATGGTGATTATATTGTATTAACTTAGAAAACACAAATATGTGGATTAATTTCATTGTAATGACGGTCTTCGTTGACACGAATATATGGAATAATTTCGTTGCAATGATCGTCTTCAGTAACTAAGCTCTGAACTGGGACATTGGGAAGCCACAAAGTGAGAGTGAAGAAGAAATTGTGAATGTTGAAGTGGTTTTTCATTGGTAGGTGATGGCGCTCATGAGATGAAAATTGATGCTCGTGAACAGAGGAAATGCAAAAGAGATTGTTATAAATTTATTTGTACATAATAATGTTAACTTTCAAACTTTAACAAGTCACTGCTAATAATACGAATAACTATACCCCGTTCTCTTTAGTAAGCCTAGCAAAATTCTTAGGCATTTTATATACTTTGATTATTTTTACTTAGGATTTGAGGATTTGCTTACTTTTACCAATACTGTTAGATTATTTTAATAAATAGATTTAGCTATGCTTTCAAATCAGTTAAGAAATGAATTTTTTTCATGGGTCTAGACCGATAGTATGTTTTTGGCGCACTCTAAATTCAGACAGCCTGGTAGACAGATATACTCGTATACACGAGTTAACTTCGACTTCGAAGTATAATTTGTTTAGTGTAGTGTTATAAACTTGATGACACGTAAGAGATTTGGTTCGTATGTCCTCATTTTCCTTGTTTTACCCATCCTAATTCCCTATATCCTTTCCAAATCTCTGTCGGGATACAACCAAAGAATTGAAGTGGCCAACTGTTCCCTTTGTCGTTGGAACACTTGTGGCATAAATTTTTTCAACGTACAAATTTATTTCCAGGAACACACCTAGAGGTCATTGATTTTTACTAACCAAATAGATGTGATTTGTTTCAGTTTAGGGGTAAATTAAGATCAGTATGTTTAAACTATAGGCTAACTTTAATACAGGTCACCATTGTCTCGGTCAGGCGATTTGACTTTACAGTCGTTCGATAGGAAGCAGTTTCGCCAATTGACGTCTTATTCACTTGTTTTAAAGACGCATGTTTTCCTTACTTTTATTTGCTTCTACTAGAGATGTTTAATTAATTAGGCTGTTATTATATTGGAACTTGTGAGAATTAACTGTGCATAGGCCTAGGCTGTCCAAATTTTTAATATAGCGCCGATTTGGCGATCTCCCATCCCGATGCGAGATTGTCGTAGATTCATTAAGTTGAATTTCTCAACAGATTGTGTATGTATCACTAAATTAGTTTTTATAAGTAGTGTGGTTATATAATAAATAATTCCCAATTTATTCCATGTGCTTTGAATATTTGTCTTGCGTCAAAACTAAATAACTTTCAGGTTGGTGCCAAAATCACGAGTGTTACCGCTAATTTCATGTTCTACTTGTCTGCCAAACCATCATTAATTCATTCTCACGGCAGATTCGAATTTACGATTCCTTTTTGTTGTTGGGAATAATTGCACTGTCATTTATTGTTGTGAACAATTGCATTGTCATTTAACGTTGATTTGTTGCAATAAATGCAAAATCGTAATAGTCTTCTCGTAAGTGCCTTCAATTAAGCATTTTGAATTAGTGTTCTCATAACTATATTAAACTAAGACAGTATTTTGTACCAGTTATCCCTTAATACTAGGCAGTTGAAATATACCTATCCATATTAACTCTTAAATTGGGGTCCTCGTGGGAACAATCATTCATGTGCTAACGTACAATATCTGCATTATTGGGAGACTCGTTAACTTACGAAGCCTAGCCCTATAGTAGTTAAAAAATCTCCGCAGTTTGGTCCTTCGGCGAACCGGATTAGTTGTAATTAGGACAATCAGTGCTTGATTTTAAGTGTTGCTAGTGCTTCTGGTGATTCGAACCCACACACGTGGGACAGCGCGTTGCCTCAATTAACTAACCCATGCCAGTCGTTAACTTAATTTGTCTCGATAGCATGTTACGCATTTATGGAATACGTTATCCTCATTACTTTGATTCATTTTCCGTAGCCCGAGAGCTACACAGGTGATAGTTTTCATCGAGAGGTGTTCTATGAGTCCTAGTAGCTCGTCCCATAAGTTACCTAGCTTAAGTTTACTTAATTTCGTGGTGGCACTACCGAGTGGACAAATTTTTGGGACCTTTTTACGGTCATAGTACATGATAAATCACTGATGATGTCATCAAGTTCACGTATCTCATTGGAGTTGTCAGCTACAGGAGGTAGAAACTGAGGCGGGTGGTAGGGAAAGAGAGGACCTGATGACAGTAGTGCTAACTGCTCTTGGTCTTGTCCCGCTATGGAGTCCAAAAGTGCAGAGAGAGAAAGCCTGTAATTTTAAGAGAAGGCTGCAAAAGAGATCAGAATTGCTTAGTGTCTTCCCCTCCAAAGAGGAAAAATGTGGAGAGGCAAACAGGAAATCGGTCTTAATGGCAGGTGGAATGGAAAAGGGGGGAGGGAAGAGGAATGGAAAAACGTAATGTTCTAGAAGTACCGGGCATCACTTCCGGTGTAAGGGTAAGGCAGGAATCGTCGTTCTTTGTTCGCCTTGTCTTTCTCTCATAATGCTTCCACATGAGAACATTCTTTTCCCTTCAAAAAATAAAAAAAATAAAAAAAGTAGCTCTACCACCACAGGAAACAGTGATTGCAAGCCCTATCAGTTTACACAACAACACATATCTCGTTTACATTCCATGTTGGCAATCACAGAAAACAATGTTTCATAAAAGCACGCACAACACGTGTGTACGAGCGCTTCACTTCACAGAACACGAGTGTAAAAGTCTCAAGGATGTGAAATGAAGTTCAAAACACCCAAAGGCACAAAAATGCGCGCTAAACGAGATCACACGGGCAAAACAACTAGTCACGAATGAGGGAGAGAGGACAATGGGGAAAGTTGGAAGAAGGGGCATATCCTTCCCCCAACTTCATAGTAGCTTCCTTGTTAGTTAACACAAAGGCAGTTCGAGCACATGTGCAGGAATGGAACTCCATACATGAAGGGCGATGGTTTGTGTCCCTGTAGGAACAAATATAAGGATTATAATAAAGAAAAACTATTACATTCGTTGTGACTGTCTTAAGTTTTAGCCATAGCCATAGTTTTCAAATCCATTTGTTTGCTAAAAGAAAGGGAAAAGTCCCAGATAAGTGGGGAGGTGGAAATGATCTTCTGTGTTTATGAACAGAAACATTCTAATGACAAGATTAATTACTAGAACTCGTGTAAATATTTAGACGGATACCTGGCCTTCTTGTGATAAAAAGAAATTACGGCGCATTAAATTAGTGTTGAACCGACTAGTACCACCAGTTGAAGATCTCCCAGAAACAACTAGCTCTTGACAACGATACTAGTCAGGCTAAAATATCTGCAAGAACTGGTAGTTGAAAAATAAATTCAAGCACCAGATATAGATGGTGTTTGACATCAGTGGCATTGATGAATATATATCCTGAGAAACGTTCGAAGCGCTACAATATCACCCAGTAAATTAAAAAGGAAGGACCATTGTTGCAATATTCAGAGGGACAAGTTTAAGGAATGTGAGACGTCCGTGTGGAATAGCATTTCACAACCTGCTCCTGAATACTGAGCATTATCTGGAATAATTTTGAAGAGAATAGGGCATCAAAAGAAGAATGATAGACAAAAAAGCAGGTGCTGGAAAGCGGGTGATGTGCAGGGCTGTCATGGTCAGATTTTTATTTAAAATCAGATCTCATAACAATGAAGTGACGCGAGATTCCAGATTCTGCTTTATAAATTTAATAAAAAATAACTTCAGATATTGTCTCCTGTAGAGCTCATGAGAAGGTTTGGGAACACTCAAAGTGTTGATAATGTTCAAATAAGTTAAGGGCAGACTTACTGAACTCTACAAATTAATGCCATGTGTTTGCCGAGGAGGTGTACTGATGGGTGACGACTAAAGTATAGGCTTAAAGGGATGAAGAACCTTTGTGACTTGAAATAAAGACAGGTGGAAGTTAGAAACCGGGTCTTCTCAGATGGCATATCATGTTTTGCTGGCTGTAGTTGGAGAGAGCACATGTTGTGTTTTTTACATTTTCACAAAAAACCTTTAACTAATCTGTGATCGAAATTAGAATGAAATATATGTTAAAAAAAGACTAAACGTTTTGTAACGATAAGTGCTTGTATTTTGATGAAATATTCTTTACAAGAGTTTGAAGGCATTCTCAAATACATATGAAATCACTAAATCGTAAATATCTCAATGGAAGGGGGATCAATGGATTTTAACAATGTTTCTTTCGAGCAAACTTCACCTTACTAAAAACCTACTTCCTTCTGGTTAACATTTATTCATATTGTCGAAAGGATGAATTGCAAGATTAATTTGTATATACACAAAAGAAATAATTACAGTTAGTTTGTTTTGTTAATAACAGCTAGAAGCACACTGTATTGCATAACGCAGCAGTAGCTTAGGGACTGCTGATTAGCTTATTTCTTAGACTTACGTTCGAATTATCAGAATAAAGATGTATACACCAGACACTAATTCCAGAATCAAAAATGCAAATATTAAAGAAAGATGATACAGGGTCCTAATTTGAAAGTCCTTTTCCCACGTTGTTGGTGACCGTATCTTAATGGCTGGTGTTTGTGAGGAACCTGAAGTGGTGGTAGAAATGTGCAGTGGCATTTTATCGGTGACAGTCAAGTGGTCGCTTTTGTTTGCAGGTTCGAGAGCTGTAGTTGTCGCAGTTGAAGTCAGGGGTCTTGATGTAAATGACGTAGTTTCCAGGCACTCGTTAAAGAGTTCATTTTGCGGGGCGGAGTGGTTTGCACCACACACAAGATCGTCTGTAAGATAGGTTACATTTTTAATTTGCAATTTAAAACCTAAGAATTTTGTACAGCTTGACTTTTGGAAAGTGCGAACAATGTTCCATCCATCAACTTCTGCTTCCAGAAATACGTGATTGTCATTGACCAAGTGAGATAAAGTTAGTTTATTCCATCTTTCAATCTTCAAATAAAAATTCTCTCTTGAAAAGTGTTTTGTTCCTCCATCCACGGAGTTGTGGAGGCAGTTTTTGATGAGCATTGTAAATGACAGTTGGTAGTCCGACTGAGGTATAAGGAGGAGGGTGTATGTTTTCTGCCCTTCCTTGAACAGCTCTTTGGACCAGAAGGCCGGGAGATCTTGAATGCAGGGCTTTGGGCAATCTCTAACTACAGAAACTCCCTGTATCAAAGTACACTGGATAATTGTGCGTCCACAAGGTTTTCTAACGGGTACTTTCCACATGCTCTCCGAGTGAGACTTTCGGGAAACTTGTAA
Source organism: Macrobrachium rosenbergii (assembly GCF_040412425.1). Classification (NCBI taxonomy): domain Eukaryota; kingdom Metazoa; phylum Arthropoda; class Malacostraca; order Decapoda; family Palaemonidae; genus Macrobrachium; species Macrobrachium rosenbergii. Next base: position 33,629,248 of record NC_089768.1, read on the forward strand.
ATTGTGGTCTTCGACGTTAATGGCAAAGGAATGCCAGGAGTATTGCTGTGCTTGGTAGCCGCCTTCAAGTGTCACGCCTTGCCCTCTGTTCATCAGCTTTATTTCTGGCCCTTTTCCATTGCCAGAATCGAATCTCAAATTGAACTGCTCGTTGGTCGTGACTATCTCAAATTCAAAGTGCCAGTTTAGAACTCGTGGTTTTACTTTGAGATTTATTGGAAGTGAAGATGTCATGTTGGACGACTCTTTCTGGTAGGGAACACATGGCTCCCATCCCGACAATGTACCACACACAACGTAATCGAGCGTCAAAGACAGAAAAATAGTCGAGAAGCCGAGAAGACTGACGTGTGGGCCCATTTTAGCCTGTCCCTAGACTGAGGGTGGGTGTGATGTTACAGTAGTACCATAATGATTTCCGTCTACGTGTATATATTTCTCCTAACTCGACTGATAACACCAGTTTTATGCATCTATCACTTCCTGACTGATAATGAAAAAACACAGCCTCTCTCTCTCTCTCTCTCTCTCTCTCTCTCTCTCTCTCTCTCTCTCTCTCTCTCTCTCTCTCTCTCTCTCTCTCTCTCTCTCTCTCTCTGCAAGGAAGGACGAACGCTCCTTTCTCAGTGACACAGAGTATTGGGGAGTAATGCAACTAAATACACAAGACATATATACGATAGAAGCAATCAACATACAGTCACGTGTGGAACAGAAATAAACCTCCGACTTACCTCGGGATAGAACCCAGGTCTTTCCGTTTAAAGGTTCAGTTGGCAGTGCCCTTACCTTTCAATTGAAAGACCTGGGTTCGATCCAGATGTGCGTCAGAAGAGCGCGTGTGTTATATATACTCGTGTATATATATATATATATATATATATATATATATATATATATATATATATATATATATATATATGTAATGCACTACCTCATGCTTTCACAAAACCATTTAGAGCCGGTGTCGTCAGGTAGGTAGAGCCTTCCGGTCCTCATCCAGTCTCGTGGGAAGAGGCTGCTAACCTTAGTGCCATTGCTTGAAACCGTTACAGCAAGGTCGCCCGACAGGTGGTGGATTGGGTATCGAAACACGGTCCTTGTAAATGTTATCCTATTGATGTACTAGGTTCAAGTAAAGTGCAAGAACAATAATAAAAGCATATCATGGGGTACCGAAGTTCTTTAAGTTTTTTGTCAATTTTTTTTGCAGATGAAGGGGAAACTGTTCAATGTCAATTGGTACCAATAAACTTTATTTAAAAATGATCTCAGTAGTTACTCTGCTCTATATGGTTAATTTTTCTATTAATTTAGTCTTTGTTGTATGTTTAGGCCTATCATTTTTTTAATTTAGGCATTTTATTGTGTGGAATACTTTCGGCAGTTCCATGACTTTTTGGAATATTCTCTGAGAATTAAATTAAAAATAATGAAGAATTATATAGATAATCGAGATACCGAAAAGAGATTTGATGCCTGTTTAAACAATGACCATCTACAGACGGCGAGAGTTCTGAGGGTAAAGTGGAAAAAGATTATTTTTACACACACTGTAGGAAACTTGGTTGGTCATTAGGTCACTGAATACAAATCTTGAAATAATCAAATTTATTTGCAAAATCTGTAATATGTCACAACGTTTCACATTGAGCAAATGCAGTTCATTCTAATAGTCTTTGTTCTAATGATAAACACCTAAATATATGTATGTCAAGAGACAGAGTAGTTAAAGCTCTGAAGAAAAAAAAAATGTGTAGACTTTGAGAGTTAGTCGAGAGTTCGCCTATATATATATATATATATATATATATATATATATATATATATATATATATATATATATATATATATATATATATATATAAATGAGGCCATTGTAAATTTCAACTTTATTTACAAGCTGATTAGAGGCTCAAAAAGCCTTCGTCACTGTCTTTCTAAAAGATTTTTGTATGTCAAGTTTCACTAGTGAAAAAATATCGTATTGGCCCAGTGAACCAACTGAAAATTCACGATAGAAAGAGGCTCAACATGTACAACTGCTGGTGAATAACATATACAAAGCAAAAAATAAATAACATTTCAATAAATAAAGGTAACAAAATCAACACATACAAACACTCCACTAGGTAATTGTGTCGACCCAATTTTGAGGAGTGAACCGTGACAGAAGATGATGGTTGAAGATAAGGATAAAAGGAGACGTGGAGAAATATAAACAGTATCCATTACATGGATAATTCGTCTTTGCACGACTGGCAAAGTTACAAGGAGTTACATGTTAATGCATCAGGAGGAATATATCAAAGGAAACGCAGTCTTAGTCTTTCTAAAGGGAATTCATAAGAAGAAGAAGAAGAAGAAGAAGAAGAAGAAGAAGAAGGGAATAAAAGAGACAGACATATTAGTCATGAAAGAATTCTAATCTCAGTTCGGATGACTTCGTGAGAGCTTCCAGCTTACAGGAAGGCGTCTGCTGCTCCTTCAGTCAAATTGGGTCGACTGAGGTAGTACTAGGGCGAGATAGGCACTGCGTTGGACAAGATGTTGGCGATGGACAGCGGACATCCAGCGTAGATGGAGTCGCACGAACCGTGTTCGCGTCCGTAGTATTCTGCCTCTGTGTATTCGTCGGTGATTTCATTATTTTCGTAATGACTCGAAGATCCTATGGTCGCGCTGTCAGAAGAAGCAAAAGATGATTAACTCTTTTTGGTTGTTATTCTGAATGGCGAATGACTTCCCAAGTATTTTATTACATTGTATTGATAATGATGATAACGTAAGTTGTAATGGCTCTACAAGTATTTACAATCATAAGAAGCCCAGGGTTGAACAATCAGCACGAATCTGCCTTTGAAATGTATGTACGAGTTCATATCTAAGACAGAATCTGGCTTAGTACTTCTTACCCTTTATCGTTTTCCACTCATACATTAGAGTTACGTTTTGGCAATATGTTTTAAAATGCTTCCTTCCAAAGCTAGTCATCCTGATTTCGTGTCTTCGTTTCTCCGAAAACTTGAAATTTCTCATAAACGACCCATTTATAATAATTTCTCATAAACGACCCATTTATAATACAAATGTTTAAAAAAAGTAATTACAATGTTAAAAATGATAAAGCGTTAGTTTGTGCACAAAACTGAAATCTAGTCCCTAGGGTACAGGTTGGGGAATGGCTCTGGGGTTGGGGGAAAGTTTTGTGTGTGTGTGTGTGTGTTTGTGTACAAAATGGGTAAGGGGAAGGAGAGGGAGGAGTTTGAAAGAAAGTAGAAGACGAACTTGAGTAGCAAGAGGAATTGGTCGGATATAAAATTTCCGTAACTAATGTTTTTTTATGATAAAAGAAAGATAATTTTAATTAATGAATCATCATTATTCAGCAGGAGGGAGAGAGAGAACGAAAAATTCTTTGTGTATTGACATTAGCACTTACGATAGGATCATGTTGACGACTTCACCAAAGACCCCATGATCAAATGGTAGCTCTGCCACTTCGCAAATGGTCCTCAACGTACACTCATGGCCGTCAATTCCGAATCTGTGAAATAATAATAATAATAATAATAATAATAATAATAATAATAATAATAATAATAATAATAATTGAGTATTGAACAATTCAGCTTAATCAAATGTTTCTAACAGTCTTAATTTTTGATAAAGATAAACACGCACGTGCTATATATATATATATATATATATATATATATATATATATATATATATATATATATAAATATATATATATATATATAAACTGCTGTTTTTTCCAGTATTAGAGAAAATTAAATTTAACATTGGGGGTAATTCTCTGCGTATTCCAGAGGGGCTCTTTGACCTCAGTCGGGCAGAGGAACCCTCTTTTGGTGCCTTCCCCGGGGAACCTGAAGCCCATAGCAAGTATTAGAATGAATTAAAAAGCACTGCGACGCAACCACTGCTAGTACTAGACTCATAAATTCCGTCGCAAGTTTCAGTAACGGTTTTTAGCCCGTTTTGCTTACGTGGATAAGAACGTTTCCATTTTTCCGAGGAAATCTCTCCTGTCGTCGCTGCCGGCGCCGTCGAGGCTTCTCCCGAGGTTGATGTCGCTGTTGTTAGGCAGTTTCACATTCATGTTGATGCCGAAATCTACTGAAACGATTCCGGGGATGCCTTGTACACCTATCGACAGTGCAGTTCTCATCTGGAACAGATTTTGAATTTCTTCAGCTTTGGTACTAAACTGAGAGAGAGAGAGAGAGTAGACGCACAAAAGATTAGGTCATTTAAAACAAAATGAACTTGAGATTAGATGAGGAAAGTTTTTTCTCGCTCAAGTATTTGCAATAGAGTTGAAATGAATGATATTTCGGTTTTTTCGCTGAAATTACCAAATGCTTGCCGATGTCCACTGGAAGAGAAACAATATCTAAAATTATAACTGTGGCCCTAACCCCTGCTGGAATAAGGAAAACTTAATCTAAACAAAAACAGGCGGATTCATAAGTTTAGATATACAAGTCAGTTGCACAGTGGAACGACAGTACAAATTCCAGTATAAAATGCTTATGTGTTCGTTCATACATCACGGAAGGACAGAAAGGATAATGTGTGCATAAATACTATTTTTCGTGATAATGAACTTCAACTAAACTTGCTACAGCATTCGTTTGTTTTTTGGTGAAATGTAACTGATTATATATATATATATATATATATATATATATATATATATATATATATATATATATATATATATATATATATTGTTTGATATATATTATATATATATATATATATATATGTATATATTGTTTGATATGTTTCACTAAAAGGAATTGTAACAAAAAAGGAATTATAACGATAAGTGTTTCGTCTCCGGTCAACCCTACCCAAGATCTATAAAACCCTACCTATTCATAAACAACGCACACAGTGGTCACACACATATACAAACATACACACATACATACATACATATATATATATATATATATATATATATATATATATATATATATATATATATATTAATGAAGCAAATTAACTTACGACAAGCGTTGATCCCGTTGGGAAGTTAAGGGTTCGTCGTTTGCGATACTTGGCAACTCTGCTTTCTTGGGGAATGTCCTGTAGCCATTCGGGGGCGGCAAGATAGTCTCTCGCAGAACTTTTCAGGATACTCCCACTCGAATAAGTAACAGGATACGACGGTAGGAGGAACGCTGGTTCCTCCTCCTCCGTGGAGGCGGCTTGACTCCAGGAGAAAAGGACCATCGATAAAAGAATGGCTTGTAGCATCATTTGCGGACGTTTTTGTTGCGGACTCCACAAGGTCTTAACTTTGAAGTAACCGTTGCCTGAGTTGTACAGGTTTTAAAAGTATGCTGCTTTTTCTTCTGCTTTTGGTTGATGATGATGATTATAATGAAGATGATGCCGTTGACTATAATGTGCCAGCAAGGTACATTTTATAACAAAAGTTTATGGCAAGGTGAAGTAGGCAAATCCTCCCTGAGTGATTCTGACCAGCACGCAAGGAAACTGATGCTGCCGGGACGTTGACGCTGCCTTATATACTTACGGGCAAAAGCCCACGATGGACCAATTATCGAAACTACGCTGGACCTCTCTCTCTCCATGTTGATATTCTTATGTCATGTAGGGGATACTTTGCTATCAAAATGATTGATAACGCTTTCATGCAATGTTTCCTCGTCCTCAAAATATTGCAGAGCCCCTTATGTTAATGTTCTTTAATTCAGTAGTCTAGATTTTGTGCGGGTTTGTTAGGAGTTTATTTTGAGATATCTTTGTAGGTTTCTCTTCGTGTGGTTTTCATGTCATTCATTGAAAACTTACTGGAGCATGAGTGAATTTTCAAGAGATCTTGATTGTGCGTAAGTTAGCCTTCCGTTCTTAGTAAGTCGTTGATGTTTTTGATGGACCCATGCGCTTCTCCGCATTGGCTTTGACTCACGACAGTCGACTGACTACCAGTCAGCAAAGGCTCAAAAGATTGCCTAGAAAATAGGTCTAAATTGTTACCTCTCGCTTAAGATCAAACGTGGTACTCGCTTTATGCTTTATATATCTCTATCTATATATATATATATATATATATATATATATATATATATATATATATATATATATATATATATATATATATATATATATATATGCTGTTTCAGGTTCTGTGTAATTTCGCACGTATTTGCGAGACCTAGCGTTACATTAATTTTGCATTTTAAAAAGAGAACTTGCAACATCATGTGACTGATCAATGGCAGAAGCAATTTGAATGATATGCAATTTTGTCTTGAGAAATCATTGATTATTTTATAGTAATTTTTTCGGATGATAGCTCTTCCTGAAGACCGTCGTGAGCTGATTAATTTTCCAGGAATTATTTGTGAGCTAAAGTTTGTGCAGTGTACCTCACGCGGTGCACTTTAGACATCACTTAAGGTTCTTTGCAGCGTCCCTTCGGTCCCCAGCTGGAACCCCTGTCATTCATTTTACTTCATCTCCATTCATATTCTCAACCCTTCCATCTTACATTTTTAACATTTGTTTCAACATTATTTTCAGCGCTGAATGACCTCGTAGGTCCCAGCGCTTGGCCTTTGGCCTAAATTTTATAGCCCAATCCCAACTCAATTTCCAAAGTTTGTGAATTCACACATCCTATAAAATGCTTATTAATAGCCCAGCGTTTTCCACAAATCGCAATGGATGCCGACTGGCACAGAAACCTCCGTTAATGGCCAGGCATTTAAATTGATGTATGAGAACTGCTCTGATTATCCCAATTGACTCACATCGGCTTTTAGCTGCCGGCTGATACAGATTTTTTCTTTCTTTCAGTTGTTTCTTAGCAACTACGAGGAATGAAAAGTTTCTAAAGAATCTCGGTCAGCCAGATTTGGATGCTGAACTGCTGTTCAGAGGCTTTTGTATTCGCAAAGATCGTGGAATTATCAATTTTAGTTTTCTGTGAGAGAAAAGTATTGAGATGGCTTTGTCTGTCCGTCCGCACTTTTTCTGGCCGCCCTCAGATCTTAAAAACTACTGAGGCCAGAGGGCTGCAAATTGATATGTTGATCATCCACCTTTCAATCATCAGATATACCAGATTGCAGCCCTCTAGCCTCAGTAGTTTTTATTTTATTTAAGGTTAAGGTTAGTCATGATCGTGCGTCTGACAACGCTATAGGACAGGCCACCACCGGGCCTTGGCTGAAAGTTTCAGGGGCCGCTGCTCATACAGCATTATACGCTGTACAGAAAACTCGATTGCACCGAAGAAACTTCGGCGCATTTTTTACTTTATTATTATTATTATTATTATTATTATTATTATTATTATTATTATTATTATTATTATTCAGAAAATGAACCCTATTCATATGGAACAAACCCACAGGGGCCATTGACTTGAAATTCAAGCTTCCAAAGAATATGGTGTTCATTCGAAAGGGAAATACAGAAATAGGCGATCAGTTATAAAAAAAACATAAATTAACAAATTAACAAAATATGACCAGAATCTGGTTTCCAAACACACACACACACACACACACACAACACACACACACACACACACACAAATCCTCAGACTCACGAAGACATAGGAACACAGATACATCGAATTTATTCCAAATATCCATTGATGTGAGGTCAGGTCCTGATTATCTCAGAAAAATCGGTTTTAAGACCAGACGATAACAGAGGGTCAGTGGAAAACAGACCAGGAATGAATTATGTTCAGCGTTCATCTTTTTTAAAAAAAGTAATAAAGCAGTTTCAAGGATGTTTTTATGGATGAAACCACTGACAAGGATTACTTCGTTGGCCTCTGCTTGGTTAATTCATTGGCCTGACTTAAGAACTCAGACCAACGAGCTGAGTAACAGCTCTCCTAGGCTGGCCCGAAGGATTAGACTTATTTTCCGACTTAAGCCAATGGTTATCTATTGAGAAAGGGACCTAATGCTTGTGGAAGACCTCTTGAGACTGAAATAAATTTTCTTCATTGGCCGGTCGGAGACTCGAAGTTTGAGGAACTCAAAGTATTTGTTCTTGAGACTTTTCTATACCCTGTGCCGTTAGATGTTTGTCAAAAATCAAATGGATTACATTATGAACATAGTTCTTCCCAGCTTAATACCCCGTTGGTGGTAGTGCCGTCAATGCACTTCACGCGGTGCACTGTAGGCATTACTTAAGGGTCTTTGAGGCGTCCCTGCGGTCCCTGGCTGCGACCCCTTTCATTCCTTTGACTGTACCTCCGTTAAACTTCTCTTTCTTCCATCTTGCGTTCAACCCTCTCCTAACAATTGTTACATAGTGCAACTGCGAAGTTTTCCTCCTGTTATACCTTTAAAACCTTTTTGCTCTTAATTTCCCTTTCAGGGCTTCATGACCTCATGGGTCCCAGCGGTTGGCCTTTGGCGTCAATTTCAAATACTCCATTCCATTCCATTCTCAGTTTAATCCTTAGTTGGGGTCGCTTTTTTGATGAGCCTTCTCCAGCTGCTTCTATCTTTGAACGGCTTATTCCATTATTGGTTTTGGCAGATGGTTTATGGAGGGATGCCCTTCCTGACTCCAACCCCACCTATTTATCCGGGCTTAGGGCCGGCAGAGAGTTGGGCTGGCTTGCCACCCCAGTGGCTAAAGCAATAGTGTATATTGTATTCAATTTTTATGTTATTTTACGGGATTTCTTCCTGTCCGATTTCCTATTCCACTTTACCGACGTTACGGAGTTAAAGCTTCAGTATCAAAGATCTAGTTGTTATGTTTATAGGTATAACATTTTTTTTTTTGTTTTTAAGTAATATGAACTGGCGATATCCTCAGAAGAATAAAATATGCCGGTGGGTGACATTGTACCTGATAAATCTATTTCTATGCAGAGGTAGAAATAGTCAGTGGTTCTGCTCTACACTGCTGCGTTTGACCTTGGCAGTGGGTCATTTGTGCTCTTCATTGTCTGACCTTGCCAGAGAGATCATATGAATTCATTCGTTGATTAAAGTTAAAATGTTCCAATGAAATCATAGCATACGGTTAATTCCCACGCCTTTTTAATTGTTCCAGCTGGGAACTGGGATATGAGGCTGAACTCCCGTAAAACGAAAAGACTATTGATTAGCAGATCTCGTACAGATATCCCACCCCATCCTCCCTTTCAGGTGGATGGAACTTTGCTGAATGAGTCTGAAGTTTAATTATTCTGCAGTAAATGTAACTTTTGACTCACATATAACTTTTGAGAAACACCTAATGAAAATTTCAGCAAATGTCACACGAAAGTTGGGTGTTGTTCGTAAGGACTCATATGTTTATAACACCGATAAAACCAATGCAACCTGATTTACGTCATTTCTACTTCCTTTACTGGAGTACTGTTCTCCGGTGTGGATGTCTGCTTCTGCCAGAGATTTATCTCTTTTAGATAGAATGGTTCGTGGTGGTAGGTTTCTGTTTCCTGATAGTAGTAGTAGTTATGACTTGGACCATCGACGGATGGGGCCTTGTTCGTCACTTTTTCATAAGTTGTATTTCAGCAGCGATCTTTCACATTCAGAATTGATCCCTGATCTCCTTTACCTACCGAGAGCAACCCGATTCGCTGAACAGCAGCATTAATATGCAGTAAATGTTTAAGCCTCGCTGTCCAACTTCTCAGTTCCAGAGGTTCTTTATTCCTAACACCGTTGGACTGTGGAATAGCCTCCCAGAGGATGTGCAATTGGAACTTCGGAAGTTCAAGCGAAAATGCAATGCATTACTACCCTAATACTATTCTTCTTGCATTTTGATACGTTTTTATCTATTTATCTATTTATTAATTTTTTTCTTTTTTCTAATAAGTGGTATCTCTTCTTTCTGCATTTCCCTTTACTTCCTCTTACTTCTTCCTAATGAACACCATATTCGTTGGAAGCTTGAATTTCAAGTCAGTGGCCCCTTTGGTGGGCTTGTTCCATATGAATAGGTTTCATCTGCTGAATAATAATAATAAATTATGATCATCATTCAGCCACAGGTTGTAAAGACCTCAGCGAAGTACAAATTAGTGTGTGAGAATAAAACATTTCTTCCAAGCAGGATTTCCCGTGAGAATTTCCTTTGTCAATATTTGTCGCTGATTAGAGAGGAGTCAAAACAAAGAATCTGTTTTGACTCGGGATGATAAGGGAGGGTAAACATTTGGAGACGGTTCCCTTGCTTGAGGGTACTCTCAAGATCGCGTCTACTGATACTTGTTATTTTATACATAATTATTATTTCCCCTTTGTTGTTGGGGGGGGGGAGCCTAGCGCCGTCGGTGCATCTCACGTACGGTGCACTGTAGGCATTATTTAAGGTTCTTTGCAGCGCCCCTTCGGCCCACTAGTGCACCTGCGAGGTTTTCCTCCTGTTACACCTTTTACTCTCAATTTTCCTTTCAGCGCTGAAAGACCTCATAGGTCTCAGTGCTTGGCTTTCGGCACAAATTGTGTATTATTATTATTATTATTATTATTATTATTATTATTATTAGGCGTTTATTTCAAGTTCCCTGACGCTGCGAACTTGGATTTACTTTAACAATAAGATGTATCGTTTCGTTGTGAGGGAATAATCAGCATTCCAGCGACTAATCTGTGGAGGAATGGAAAGCCTCCACTTGTTCATTAAGCATCAAAGCCTCGAGATGACTGAGGTTTCGACGAGGAACGCGAATTGTGCTCCAGATTTTGGGGGA
>NC_089768.1:33642500-33782500 GCF_040412425.1 Macrobrachium rosenbergii
CCAGAAACATTCTCTCTCTCTCTCTCTCTCTCTCTCTCTCTCTCTCTCTCTCTCTCTCTCTCTCTGTGCATTTTTTTTTATTTTAAACCAAGTGTTGAGGCCATTTGAGGGCTCTTGAGGAAGTATAACGTGTTACAAAACTATTTCCGTGAACTATGATGGCTTATTTAATTATGGGAGGATTTCCATTCAATCTTCACACGGAAAATGGAGCAAAGGATGATTATTACTAATGCAGAAAAAAAAAAAATAGAATCGACCCAGGAAGGCGTCCAGTAGTTAAAAGTGAAGTCAGCGAGAGTGACAAGTATCACGAGACGAATGAATGGAGGGTAGACCTTCCGGTTCTTCCGAGAATTCCTTCGGGCATATTTCTAAAAGCGGAAGTCTCTCTCTCTCTCTCTCTCTCTCTCTCTCTCTCTCTCTCTCTCTCTCTCTCTCTCTCTCTCTCTCTCTCTCGCCAAGTGTTTAAGTACAGCAAAGGCAAACTACATCTAAATCGACCTAAATAATAGAATGTTCTCAACGAACATATAATTAATTTTCATTATTATTATTATTATTATTATTATTATTATTATTATTTGCAAGATAGTATCGCCAAGTAGCCTACCAACGTTGCCATAGGCCCCTGAAGACTATTCCACCGTTTAATGCTTCCACATTAGCTGAATTTGCTTATAATGGTACCGACTAAGTTACGGTCTCTCTCTCTCTCTCTCTCTCTCTCTCTCTCTCTCTCTCTCTCTCTCTCTCTCTCTTCCAGAGTCCATCACATACTTCGTTCGACAAACCCTGCATCTCCATACAAGATAAGATAATGAGATAATGAGGGTAATGATCCCAGATCGCCTGCAATCCCCTCCCATCACGAGAGTAGAAACCTACTGCCCGACTTCCTGGCATTGTATCCGAGGCAACATCATTTGCTTTGAAGAGAAGAGCTCCGCCCTGTCCTCTCTCTCTCTCTCTCTCTCTCTCTCTCTCTCTCTCTCTCTCTCTCTCTCTCTCTCAGGGGCTCGTTCACAACGCAAAAAAATGGCGCCGGAGGCCTCCTTTTACCTCTCGTTGAGACTTCTGTGCCATGATTTGCATGTTTCACATCCGGTTGGCTTAGAAATTCGCTTGTTAAAGGCTCAGTTTGTGTCTTAATTTTTTTTTTTTTTTTTTGCGAATTAGAAACAAGAAGTAAACGGTGGTAGGCATAACTGTTGTCTTCATAAGGATACACAAGATGTGTATTCCGTACCAATTCCAACCAGTATTTTGTATCTTGAAGACCGAGAGAGAGAGAGAGAGAGAGAGATTTTTATACATAAGAAAGAAAACGATGATAGAGAGACAGTGGTAATTTTGCACTAGAGAGAGAGAGAGAGAGAGAGAGATTTTAATACATATTTAAGAGAGAAAGCGAAGCTAGAGACAGGAGTAAGTTTTGCACTGGAGAGAGAGGGAGAGATAAGATTATTATTTAAGAGAAAACGATAATAGAGACGGGGTAAGTTTTGCGCTGGAGAGAGAGAGAGAGAGAGAGAGAGAGAGAGAGAGAGAGAGAGAGAGAGAGAGAGAGAGAAAGCGACATTCGAATTCATTCAACCAATGACAACAGTGATATGTCTCAGGAAGAAATGATAATTTTAGCAACTAAGATAATTAGCTGGGGACAAATGGACTCAAGGGAGATATCCTGTAGAAGAAGAAGAAGAAGAAGAAGAAGAAGGAAGGAGAAGGAAGGACAAGCCAAACTGGCAAGTGCGCATGTTATCCCAGTTCGTCACACTCATCTTGGAAGAGTTCTGCAGTAGAGTCGATCCGTAATTGCGTGTCTCCTTTTATTTATTTAGTTATCTGTAAGTGCATTGCCAAAGAGTAAGCGAGATAAAGTGTCTCTCTTTTTATTTATTTATTTGTGAGTGCATTTACCCAAGAGTAAGCGAGATAAAAGAGAAGTGAATTTTATATGAAAACCGAAGGATATTGGACTAATTCCACAAAGTGTATTCTATGAATGGTGTTTGGTGGAGTAGTTTTTCGTTGGCATATATTCCTGTTTTGATAAGTCTGGTGACGTGAAAATTTAGTTTCTGCATTTTCCTTGGCGAGTGAGGATTTTGAAAGGCAAGAAAAGACTGCACTTTGCTGAAAGTAATCTCATTAAATATAAAAGAACTGAAAATAAACTAAGAGCTTTGCAAGTTTTGAAATTAATAACACTATAGCTCTAGCTGCTGTTTGTAATCTTTTAAGCACGAGAACACAAATGAGGATGTTGTTTTTAGAAAGGCTACAGTATAAGAAAACATGCGGTGCTTATTGAACAAGTATACTTAAATGTGCGAGTTACTTTGCTAGCAATAAAATGATTGCGTACGGAGAATGGTGGCAAGTTGGCTTATTAATCTATTTATGCTATCAGCGGTGGGGAGGGGATAATTTCAAATGTATAGGCTATAAAAAATATTTTTTTACAGTGTTGCAAACCCGTACACCTCTTGAAAGCAGACTATAGTTATCAACTCTCAAATGAAGTAAAATAGGCATCACAGTAATTCAGACTGAACTCAACTGAGGTGTTTTGAACTATAGTGTCGATAACAAGAATTCCCAAACTTATTCCTTTTTGGGGAAAACATCGACGTAAGTTAAATTCCTTCGAGATCTGAACAAGGACTGTATTCCGGATACCAACAAATCTCATCCGTGAATCAGATTTGTTTGGTGCAGAAATTCATGTCACAGTGTCATGTGATGAAAGATATGATGATCTTATACTCCTCCGTTGCTTATTTCTTTTCACAGCCCTTGCGCAGCATAATAACTAATGCTGGCAGGGAATAGACCTCGCATATCTACTGCCAAATGCTTCTTCTCTCCCTTTTTACCGTTGTTGGACTATCGTTCTCGCGTTTGGAGGAAAGAAGCGAGAACATCTCTTTCCCCATCGATGATGATGATATTTTATATCGTTATCAGAGGATATCTGGCTCCTGGTTCCTCGTTGCTCTCTCCATAATTCTTCAGAAAGTTCGTCATCTTCAGTTACCTTCTAAGCAGACGTCTTTACCTGTATATATTTATCTTTTAGCTCTGTCTTTCCCGTAAGTAGTGCTATTCTTTAATTGGTTTTCCAATGGGTCTTTACTTCTGCGTTTCGATTTCTCTTTTCTTTACAGCGAAACGAATGTTCCGTAGTGTCAGTGACTTCCCAAAACAACTCATATGAGTTGTTTTGGGAAGTCACCTATCTTCATTTCTGCTTTGTCACTTCCATCTACAAACCTCAACTTTGTCAGGGCTACTTTCTTCTTTTCTATTATCTTTTTAACTGAAATAATATTTGATTTTTTACCTCCTTCTTGAGTTGTTTTCTGTAATTTCTTGCCTCTTCTGCCTGTATTTCATTTTTTTGTTTACTTCTACAAGACTTTCCCAGTAACCCCCATATGGTTTCCTTATGTGATCTTCAGCTATCTTTTAAAACTAACCTTTCTATACTCAGTTCTGTCTTCCACTGGCCATATGCCAGTCTCCTCCGTCAATCCCTAGTATGGTGTAACTTTTAGTCCTAATTCTTCCAACATGGGCAAGTCTTAGTAGTAATATTAGTAGTAGTAGTAGTAGTAGAAGTATTGAAACAACACTTCTGTAACGGCCCCTCTATTTTTAAGGTGTCCTGACATCTTGCTATAAGACTGAAACGATCTTCCTGGCAGGCTTAATGAATATGTCTTGATACTCATATTCATTTTAAAGCGCCATGGGCCATTTTCTTCATTTTTGTGATTTCTCAATTGCTGTACATTTGTGTGCATGATTTTTGTCTTGTTGATTAGATATACATCTCTCAGCTTTGTTTCATTTTTCTCTTTTGTCAGCAAACAGGAAGTTTTTTCTTACCAACATTCTGTTGAGTGAAAGCCTGCTTAGCAAGTTAATTGTCTTTTTTACTTGCTCAGCACGAAAGCGGATATATACTATATAACGCAAAATGAACGACCCAGAAGTATCCTTCGTTCATTAATCTTCTCAAGAATAAGCAAGCTTTCTGATAACTTCTGATCTTTGTTTCTTTGGTAGTGCCTTTACTCCTTTCTGACATCTCTAGGTCACATTTGTTTTCACTCCAGTAAAATCAGTTGTTCTCAGCAGCAACAGACGTAAAAGTGTGAAACCATAATTTGGCATGCTAGTTATTTTTCCTTCTAAGTCATTAGACATTTGAACATATATACCAGGCGTGTAGCCTATGCGACAGAGTTGGGGGATTATAAAAAAAAAAAGCGTGAACAATATCAAAGTGTGCTTTGTAGAAAGGTAATAAAATCTGAATAATTGTGCGTTTTGTATCTTGCAGATCGGCAAATAATAGATAGTTAACCTATTCCAACTGGAAGTGGTCTTCACTTGTTCAAATATGAGGTTAAAGTTTGGACTTAGTATTATACCTTTCGCGTTGGCATCAATTGTTGCTTCCCAGAAAGTGGCTGGTAGCTCATGTCAGAAGCTCATCAAAGCAGAATGCAAGGGCCTTGGTTATAGTGAAACAGCCATGCCGAACACATTCCAGCACAGAATGCAAGAAGAGGCAATAACTGCAATGAATATATTTTCACCACTCATAAAACATCAGTGTTCACCAGATGCAAGATTGTTTTTCTGCAGCTTGTATGTCCCTCAGTGCTCCAGAACGGGGATGGCAGTGTTGCCTTGTCGAAGTCTGTGTGAAACTGTAAAATCAGACTGTCAGGGAATCATGGCTCAGCACAGCTTATCTTGGACAAGGAATTTCACATGTGAAATGCTTCCCACCGATTCCGAAGTCTGCGTAAGGACTGGTGTCCGTCCACATGTCCTAGTGTCATCAACTGTTTCCTCTGCTATTTTTCCAGAACGACGGAAAGATGCAGTCTTACCCAGAAAACATGAGAATCTTGATACCAAATTTGGACTCCATCATTTAACTAGAACTCATGGAATACTTTATGGAAATAAAAAGGGAGTGTCCTTACCATCAGCTGGAAGTCTTTGTGAACCTATAAGTGTACTGCTTTGTGAAGACCTTCCTTATAACACAACAACAATGCCCAATTTTTTCAACCATTCAACACAAAGTGAAGCTTCTGCAGATATTAGACAGTATAAGCAACTAACAACGTTGGAATGTTCCTCAGATTTTAGATTGTTTTTGTGTACTTTGTATGTTCCTAAGTGCACAGAGAGTGGTACTTATTTGCTTCCTTGTCGTGATATTTGCTTTTCAATAAGAGACAGATGTGGCATTATAATGTCTGTTTTTGGTTTCAAGTGGCCAGACTGCAATCAGTTACCTGTCCCATCTCATGAAGAACAATGTATCTCTAAATTAAATGAAAGGAATATGGTTGTTTCTCCACCAGCTTCAGTGAGAACAGATATCTCGTCTCCATTAAAAACTGGTTCACATGGAAAATGTGAAATGATTACAATACCTCTCTGTAAAGATCTCCCATATAAAACCATTTTAAATCATACTAGCCAAGAGAAAGCAGAAATGAAAGCTCACAAGGATTTTCCTCTATTAAAAATGGACTTCTCACTGGAACTTCAATTTTTTATTTGCTCAGTTTATGTTCCCGTATGCACAGGTAAAGAGTTACTTTACCCACCTTGCCAAAGCCTATGTAACTTAGCTAAATATACTTTTGATGAACATAAAGGCAGCAATAATTTGTCTTGGCCAGACTCTTTGCAATGTTCTAGGTTTCCTAATCTAGCCTCTGATATTCCTTGTATTTTAGATAGGACAGACAATGACGTAATAATTTCTCCCGCGACTTGGAAAGGCTCAGAAAGAGACTGTCAGCCTGTTGTAGTACCCCTATGTCGAGATCTACCATACAATACCAGTTTCCCAAATATCCTTAATCATGATAGTCAAGAAGAAGCAGGGCTGGCAATTCATCAGTTTTTTCCTTTAATAGAAGTACATTGCTCTCTAGATCTGCAGTTATTTTTATGTTCTGTATATGTTCCTGTTTGTACAGAAAGCGAAGAAGTAATGCTGCCATGTAAAAGTCTTTGTCAGTCAGCAAGACATGGGTGTGAGGAACTCATGAACATATTTGGTTTCTCTTGGCCAGAGTCTTTGCAGTGTGATAGGTTTCCCGAACCTTCTTATGGGCAATCTTGTGTTTTCAGAGTAACTGAAAGTGAAGTAATCATTTCTCCTTCACCTTCAGCAGCCAGTACTCAATTTCCTTTGACTAAGATACGCTCAGAAAGAGACTGTGAACCTATACTAGTACCGCTCTGTCGAGATCTACCATATAATACCAGTTTCCCAAATATCTTTAATCATGACAATCAAGAAGACGCAGGGCTGGAAATTCATCAGTTTTTTCCGTTGATAAGAATGCAGTGCTCTCTAGATCTACAGTTATTTTTATGTTCTGTTTATATTCCTGTTTGCACAGAAAGGAAAGAACCAATTCTTCCGTGCAAAAGTCTTTGTCAGTCAGCAAGACATGGGTGTGAGGAAATCATGAACAGATTTGGTTTCTCTTGGCCAGAGTCTTTGCAATGTAGTAGATTTCCTGAACCTTCTGATGGAAAGTCTTGTGTTTCACGGGTAACTGATAGTGAACTAATCATTTCTCCTTCACCTCCAGCAAGCAATGCTCAGTCCCCTGTGACTAGGATAGGTTCAAAAAGAGACTGTGAGCCTATACTATTAACACTCTGTCGAGATCTGCCGTACAATACCAGTTTCCCAAATATCTTCAATCATGACAGTCAAGAAGAAGCAGGGCTGGAAATTCATCAGTTTGTTCCCCTAATAAGAGTGCAATGCTCTCTAGATCTGCAGTTATTTTTATGTTCTGTATACGTTCCTGTTTGTACAGAAAGCGAAGAACCAATTCTTCCATGTAGAAGTCTTTGTCAGTCAGCAAGACATGGGTGTGAGAAACTCATGAACAGATTTGGTTTCCAGTGGCCAGGATCCTTGCACTGTGATAGATTTCCTGAACCTTCTTTTGAGCAATCTTGTGTTTTGCGAGTAACTGAAAGTGAAGTAATCATTTCTCCTTCACCTCCAGCAGCCAATACTCAATTTCCTGTGACTAGGGTAATTTCAAAAAGAGAATGTGAACCTGTATTAGTACCACTCTGTGGAGATCTGCCATACAATACCAGCTTCCCAAATATCTTTAATCATGATAGTCAAGAAGAAGCATGGCTGGAAATTCATCAGTTTTTTCCGTTGATAAGAATGCAGTGCTCTCTAGATCTGCAGTTATTTTTATGTTCTGTATATGTTCCTGTTTGTACAGAAAGGGAAAAAGCAGTAATGCCATGTAAAAATCTTTGTCAGTCAGCAAGACATGGGTGTGAGGAACTCATGAACGAATTTGGTTTCCCTTGGCCAGAGTCTTTGCAGTGTGATAGGTTTCCCGAACCTTCTTATGAGCAATCTTGTGTTTCACGAGTAACTGAAAATGAAGTAATCATTTCTCCTTCACCTTCAGTAGCCAGTACTCAATCCCGTGTGACTAGGATAGGTTCAAAAAGAAACTGTGAACCTGTAGTAGTACCATTCTGTCGAGATCTACCGTACAATACCAGTTTCCCAAATATCTTCAGTCATGATAATCAAGAAGAAGCAGGGTTGGAAATTCATCAGTTTCTTCCCCTAATAAGAGTACAATGCTCTCTAGATTTACAGCTATTTTTATGTTCTGTATATGTTCCTGTTTGTACAGAAAGCGAAGAAGCAATGCTGCCATGTAAAAGTCTTTGTCAGTCAGCAAGATATGGGTGTGAGGAACTCATGAACAGATTTGGTTTCTCTTGGCCAGAGTCTTTGCATTGTGATAGATTTCCTGAGCCTCCTAATGGGCAGTCTTGTATTTTGCAAGTAACTGAAAGTGAAGTAATCATTTCTCCCTCACCTCCAGCAGCCAATACTCAATCTCCTGTGACTAGGATAGGTTCAGTAAGAGACTGTGAACCTATATTAGTACCACTCTGTCGAGACCTGCCATACAGTACCAGTTTCCCAAATATCTTTGATCATGATAGTCAAGAAGAAGCAGGGCTGGAAATTCACCAGTTTTTTCCATTGATAAGGATGCAGTGCTCTCTAGATCTGCAGTTATTTTTATGTTCTGTATATGTTCCTGTTTGTACAGAAGGGGAAGAACCAGTGCTTCCATGTAGAAGTCTTTGTCAGTCAGCAAGACATGGGTGTGAGAAACTCATGAACAGATTTGGTTTCCCGTGGCCAGAATCCTTGCACTGTGATAGATTTCCTGAACCTTCTTTTGAGCAATCTTGTGTTTTGCGAGTAACCGAAAGTGAAGTAATCATTTCTCCTTCACCTCCAGCAGTCAGTACTCAATCTCCTGTGACTAGGATAAGTTTGCTAAGAGGCTGTGAACCTATATTAGAGCCACTCTGTCGAGATCTACCATACAATACCAGTTTCCCAAATATCCTTAATCATGATAGTCAAGGTGAAGCAGGGCTGGAAATTCATCAGTTTTTTCCGTTGATAAGGATGCAGTGCTCTATAGATCTGCAATTATTTTTATGTTCTGTATATGTTCCTGTTTGTACAGAAGGGGAAGAACCAGTTCTTCCATGTAGAAGTCTTTGTCAGTCAGCAAGACATGGGTGTGAGGAACTCATGAACAGATTTGGTTTCCAGTGGCCAGGATCCTTGCACTGTGATAGATTTCCTGAACCTTCTTTTGAGCAATCTTGTGTTTTGCGAGTAACCGAAAGTGAAGTAATCATTTCTCCCTCACCTCCAGCAGTCAGTACTCTATCTCCTGTGACTAGGATAAGTTCACTAAGAGGCTGTGAACCTATATTAGTGCCACTCTGTCGAGATCTACCATACAATACCAGTTTTCCAAATATCCTTAATCATGATAGTCAAGGTGAAGCAGGGCTGGAAATTCATCAGTTTTTTCCATTGATAAGGATGCAGTGCTCTCTAGATCTGCAGTTATTTTTATGTTCTGTATATGTTCCTGTTTGTACAGAAGGGGAAGAACCAGTTCTTCCATGTAGAAATCTTTGTCAGTCAGCAAGACATGGGTGTGAGAAACTCATGAACAGATTTGGTTTCCCGTGGCCAGAATCCTTGCACTGTGATAGATTTCCTGAACCTTCTTTTGAGCAATCTTGTGTTTTGCAAGTAACTAAAAGCGAAGTAATCATTTCTCCTTCACCTCCAGCAGTCAGTACTCTATCTCCTGTGACTAGGATAAGTTCACTAAGAGACTGTGAACCTATATTAGAGCCACTCTGTCGAGATCTACCATACAATACCAGTTTCCCAAATATCCTTAATCATGAAAGTCAAGAAGAAGCAGGGCTGGAAATTCATCAGTTTTTTCCATTGATAAGGATGCAGTGCTCTCTAGATCTGCAGTTATTTTTATGTTCTGTATATGTTCCTGTTTGTACAGAAAGGGAAAAAGCAATGCTTCCATGTAGAAGTCTTTGTCAGTCAGCTAGACTTGGATGTGAGGAACTCATGAACAGGTTTGGTTTCTCTTGGCCAGAGTCTTTGCAATGTAGTAGATTTCCCGAACCTAGTGATGAAGATCTCTGCATTTCAGCAGTGTCTGATAAAAAGATCATTACAATGTCTAGAAAATAGTAATATAATGCATGGATTACAGTCCGTTAGTCCGAAGGCCCGATAGTCGAAGGCCCGATAGTCGAAGGTCCGATAGTCGTAGGTCTAAGCCGGCATTCCGAGGCAAGCGCCCCCCACCCCCGCCTGATTAATCCCTCCGCCTCCATGGCTAATACGGCAAAATTGTAACCAGTAAACACCCCTAGGGTACGTTATGTTGGTATTTTTATGGGTGTTTACTGGTTACAATTTTGCCGTATTAGCTATGGAGGGGTGGGGGGCTGATTACAGTCCGTCAGACTATCGGGCCTTCTGACTTTCGGACCTTCGGACTATCGGGCCTGCTGACTTTCGGACTATCGGACCTTCGGACTATCGGGCCTTCGGACTATAGGGCGGTCACCAATGCATGTTGTAGGACTCATTCTTTTTATGAACAGTGTGAGTTTTTTAGTTGCTTATGTGTGTCTAATTCATCTGATTTTATTACTTGATAGTGTGGAGAGATGTAGGGTAATCTGTCCAGTCATATTACAGGCTGATACGAAGACTTGTTTAGATAATTCCTCAGCTTATACTGTATTAGATTCAAAGGACTTCTGAACTTCCATACATGATAAACTAGTTGTAGTGCACTAGGCCCTCTTCTTCTTCTTCTTTCAGCCTTATTAGTCCCACTGTATAGCAGGGTCGGCCACTCGAGTCAACTTTCTACATCTATTTCTGTTTCTTGTATCTTCTTCCCCCTGTCCAACCTCCCCATATCCCTCCTCACCACATCCATCCATCTGATCCGCTGACGTCCCACTTTCCTCCCCATCACAGGCGTGTTCTTGGCTCTCTTGATTGGTTCCTCCTCCTCTCTTAGTATCTCAGACTAGCTTCCCAAGCCTTCTCCTTGACATTACATATACTACACATTTTTCTTATATCTTGACTCTCTCTCTCTCTCCTTTCCAGTAGTGATATTCCAGCAATCCATCTCGCCATCCTCATCTCGGTTCTTTCCAACAGTCCCTCCTCTTTCCTCTTAAGTGCCCAAGTTTCTGCCACATATAATAGTACGGGCCTGATAACTATCTTATAAATCTTCATTTTGAGCCTCAATGGCATTTTCTTGTCTAAAAGTGTCTATAACGACAAGGAACAAGAATGGACTCAGAGTTGATCCCTGATGGAGGCGAAGCTCCCCAGGTAATGCCTCAGTCTCCCCATATTTTGTCTGTACAGTGGGTCTTGTCCCCCTCATACATCACCTTCACCAACCTTAGCATACCCTGTCATATGCCTTTTCAAGATCCGCAAAACACATGTAAACTTTCCTGTTTTCTTCTAGAGACTTCTCTTGGACTTGTCTTACTAAAAAAAATAGCATCCACTGTTTAACACGTCTCTCTTTTGTTTATACATTTTAATCATCCAACTGTCGTTCCTGTCCCTTGGCATTTCCTCTACATCCCAAACCTTTTCCAATAGTGTGTGCACCCACTCTTTCCCTAGATTTCCCAAAACTTTAATCATTTCTGTCGTTACCTCTGACTTTCCTGCAGCTTTGTTTACTTTTCCTTTCTTTATAGCATTCTCGACTTCACTCTCTGTGATGTTTGCTATTTATGAGTTTTTTCCTTCTGAATTCACTAGATAACAGTTGGTGTTATTATACTGATACTTATATGGTTGTTCTAACTTGTACATAACCTAATGTTGTAGAGCAGAAAACATTCTTGTACTTTTTCATCTTACTGGGGGCTGAGAATCAGAGATATGACATTCTCAAGATGGGTAAAATATAAGATAATCAGGCTGTTCCTGAGCATAATTCAATCCAAAGAAAAGTTAATTATTATTAAAATAATTATGGATTACCGATTAAAAGTTCCACATAAAAACCGCTGGGCCAACAGATTACAAAATATGAAGTGCAACAGATATGAAACAGACATAAATACTGTGGAATCAGGACAAGAAACTCTTACAGAGAAAGTGAAGAGAAAATCAATTGGAGATATTGGAGAGATCCTTGAAATGAAGAGGTGCGTTCTGAAAAGAATATATATATATATATATATATATATATATATATATATATATATATATATATATATATATATATACAACTACAGACTCCTATTTTCTCACTGAACATACCCCAAAAAGAAAGTTTGCCGTTTGAGGTGTTACGTTGAGCGAGCTGTGAGGGAGGAATCAGGAACCATATATAGTGGAAGAATGTTTGACATGCTCCGATAAAAGGAACACAACACTCGACCGTTTGCGCTCACGCACCAAAACAGATAAGGTGGTTTCCTGTACAACTCAGATAAAGAATCGTTGTTCCTTAGCAGATGCTGATGTGACAGTGTTTGTAATAATAGTAGAACGACTATAAAAACAGTACATTTGAATAAATAGTCCGTCCTATTGCATATAATGTGTGCAGACAGCACTGTTCCATTGGTCTCATTATCAGTAAAAGCAGCTATAAAGAGCCGTTTTCAATAAACAAAGATGTAACTAACCTTGTGTATTTGTCTCCATTATTCACAACGATGAAGGCATTTATATGTAATTGTCAATAATGACTGAAACAATTTCACGCAACTTTCACTGTAGCTCTTTTTCTCACCCCAGGCGCGTAGGAACCGCTTAAAAAGTAACAAGGGACAAGATAAAGTTGCCAAGATATAGGAAGTAAATTCATGATTAAGAAAAAAAGACAATCTCTGGCGCAGCAAGTATGATCATTAATAGGTTGTCCTTATACAGTGGTATATGCAATATCTCTAAGTTGTTTCAGCGACGATCATTATTGCGCAAAATAACACATATATGTAGAGCTAAGGATTAATCTAGGTGAACTGTCCAAAGAACTGAAGTCTAATATTGTTATTTTTGATAAAATCTATGGCAATCTTTGTATTTAGATCATCTGTTAACCCTTTATGGACATGTAGGAGTAAGACGTTATTTAATCTATTTTTGACACGTAGTGGAGCGAAGATAAGCTTTTGATCCTAGTGAGAGTTGAGAAACACCTGTCTGGTGTGGCTGTGGTTACTGGAACGGTCAGGCAAATCTTTATAAGTTTATCGAGTTCAGAGACCATAGCAGCAGCAACAGGATTATTTTCCAGTGACTGTAATGCATCAATAACTGTAGTCACCTTACTCGGACCACCATTTTTTCCAACTTTGCAAAGAGTTTTAGCATGGCCAGTTCATGGTAAAGTTTCTTCGTCAGTGCCTTTGGCGTACATGGTCAGTGGCTCTGGTATTTCTGCTGGACCTCCATTAGCTCATGTTTTTATCATAGTTTCCATTTCATGAAGAATGTTGTTGCTGGTACTCTGAAATCGATCAATGAGTTCGCGATTCATCAAGCCTTGTACTTCATAATACTGATGGGAAATGTTCTGCTGCACTGCCATCATCAAACTCTCTCGGGTACATGTCTCCTTCTTGGTAACTTTGGTTCCTCTATTTCCTCTTGTCTTTTGCTGCCATTTGAACATCTCTGAAGAAAATGCTGAACTTCTCATCACTCCGAAGATCAGCATGAACTGAGATCTGTACAGCTTGATTTTCCTGAGACAGCGCAGAATTTTAACACTATAATAAATGAGCAAATAAATAAAAAAAAAAAAGATAAACAGTGAGTGTCAGCCCAAGATCGGTTTTGATACCTGCATTGGTTGTTGCAATTTTGTTTTTCGTCATTATTTGTATTCACATATCTAGAGTATTTAGGCTAAGTCTAACGTTTTTACGTAGTTATTGTTTCTCAAGATCAGTCAGCTCACCGTCTATCGTTAAAGAAATGCTCTCAGTATCTGCATAGCTGGTCTAGTAGATTCATTCTCCATTGGCTCACATAGAAATATTTTGGTCCACTTGATTCATTTAGTTCACTGGGTCTATTTTGGTTCATTTAGTACACTTGGTGTTTTTTGGGAGTCCAACAAATTTATTGGGCACAATTTTATTCATTAGGTATACTAGATACACTTTATCATTTGGGAATTTATTTTGGTATATTAGGTACATTGTGTTCTTTTGGATGAAGGTGCATTTTGCCCTTTCCGACATTTGACTTACTGGAAACTGAGTGCGTTTTGTTTGTTGGAGACTTCTGTTTCCGGTACATTTTGTCGGTTGGGCACATTGTTGCAGTGAATCCAGGATCCGCCATTTCATATGGCAGGCGTATATTCTGTGCATCTGTAGGACACTTGTGGAAAGGTATTGTCAATATTAACAAAGACGTCAGTGCCCTTACGTTGGCTGTGCGTTTACTTACTGGACGAGTTGACCAACAATGTCGTTTTGGCAAGAGACCTTCTTTGAGTTAAGCTGACTTGACCAGCTCATGTCTAGCTCTTGAGCAGCCAGTAAGTTGCAAAGGTGAAATTCTGCCATTTTCATTTAATTCATCACTTCTTGCTACCTTATAAAAAGACGAAAATGTTGTCAAAAAAAGAATGAATGTTATCTGAAATCCATTGTCAGATCGAAATGTTTCCAAACTCGCTGGATGGGTACCACTTCATATGGAGGCAAAGGTTACATGCTTTCCATCTCCCTTAAAATTTCTGTATGGCATGCTTTTCATGGCTGTTGGTACTTAACATGAATCTCTTACTTTGTTATTGTACAATGGGTGCCATGCTTAGTAAACGGCCTATAGTGGATAGCCGTAAGATCATATACAAAAGACGATAAATATCATAAACATTAACAAAAGATATTAATATAAAAAAAAAAACACGAACAAAAGAAGATAAATATTCCTGTCGGCGACCAGCGGTAACAGGCCGAAACATGCAGTCTGCAGATTTGATATATCGTTTTTGCTTGGCTCCTCATGAAGAGGCTGTCAAATTCATTTTCCACGTCAGAACATGGTGAAGATAAATAGACTATTGACTAAGACCGTTGGGTTCTACTGGGGAGAGAAACTGTGATTGATTAAGACCGTTTTACTACTGGGAGAGAAACCAAAGATATTAAGACTGTGACTACTGGGGAGAGAAATTGTCATCAGACACTTTTACTCTGTTCACATACCAAAAATAAGACCATGTTGACTGGCTAAATAGCCAAAATCTTGTTCAGGCACTAAAACATTTTTTATTAGCCTGGATGATAAAAATCTTGATGAGTAAAACGTTTTATAGTTCATCGAAGGTTGTCAAAATCGTGAAACGACTTATAGGTTTATTTATTTATTTATTTACTATATATATTTTTTTGCAACATTGCCTCTCTTAATTTTCGTCCATTTTGACAAGTGGCATAAAATGCATAATAAGCAACAATAACTGGTTATTATGAATAGTTCTTATAGGCATTGGTTTACATGTTTATGGCTACATAGCTGAAAATTAATGGAAGGGATGAATCTCTCGTTATCACTATCAAGATAAGTGGCTCTTCCATCTAAATGTTCAGTTTATCTTACTGGTTCCATGAGCGATCAGCTCCAAGAAGAGCGCAAAAGCGGAGAGGAACAGACCGACGCCGTAGATGAAGAAGACTCCCTGCAGATGGTATAAGGTCAGCTTTAAAACCGAGTCGACTTCTCCGTCCGATTCCCCTTTGGCGGCAGCCTTGGCCTGAGCAAATGAACATGATCTGACTTGGACTTTTGGACTCAGACCTTATTTTGACAATAGTTGTTTCTTTGACAGAAATAATGTGACCGTTCTAATTTTATGGTGTCATAGTGATTGGCAGATAAGAGAGGTAACCAAAAAGCGGTTTAAACGAACTTTTGGTTCATGTCTAGTACCATCGCTTACACTGTGTGAGTTTCAAATCAAGCAAGTTTACCCTAAACTTTATCAGAGTTGAAATTGTTATCGTTGATAGGCAACGTTAATTCCAAAATAAAACGGATCTGTTACCAAGATGGGGGAAGGTTCAAGCAATGAGGGGGTGACTTCAGGAAGAGTCAATTTGCACACAAAAAAAAAATGGGGGCTAGCAGGTATAAAATGAACAGTATATAAACTGTGGGTGAGAATTTTCATAAATGAGCAATTTTTCTTGGTGTGGATGTTTCATATGAAGCAGAATTTTGGCCAAGATAAAATGACCGAAATACAAAGATAGTTTACAAAAGGGACCTTTTAATAAAAAGAAAATATCTTTGAGAAAGGTAAGGATGGAGAATATTTATAAAGTGATAATCTTTCTCTTCTGTTAAAATTATTTGAATGAAGTAACCAGGCCAGAAACAGCTTTCTAAAGGTCACGTAGCTGCAACTGAACATTTTAGATTTTTTTTTATTCTATTTTGGGCGAACGTAGTCTTACCTTTTCTGCACGCTGAGTCTCCAGAGTGTGTTTTTGGATGAGGTCTGTCACCCACATATCCATTAAGCCTCCTTCGATTAAGCGCCTCAGAATTTTGTTGAATCCTTGCTGTTGGGGAAAAGATTTGGTGTATTTTTAGGTGCAATGCGGTTTGATGGTTTTAGAGATTTGAAACTGGATCAGAGTGGGCACAAGAAGCAATAGAGTAAGCATAATATATATATATATATCTATATATATATATATATATATATATATATATATATATATATATACATATATATATATATATAATATATATATATATATGATATATGAGGTTTTTCTTATTTTTATTTTCTTACAATCTTAGGTGCATAGTACATGTGTGCAAGGCAGTACCGTTAGATTTTTATATCTAATAGTGAAACAGATATTAACTCTCATAATTACACAAGTACACCGAATTAATCAAACGCAAAAAGATCCAAGCATAGTCGCGACCACATTTCACAATTTCTGCAGCCTACCCTGAAGGGGGATCCTTTCTGCATAGCATATCCTATGTCGCCGGGCCAGAAGCTCTCCCGGGAGAGGTAGACGGGAGTGTAGCCGTTCTTGTCCGTAAAATTCATGGCGATGACGTCGCGTAAGTACGTCCTCCACGAAATGAAAGCAAATCGTCGATCCAGGGTCCTCTGAACGCACTCCACCAGCGATGGGCAAAAGGTGAGGCCCCGGAAGATTCTCTGGTACAGCGGAGCCTGGCGATATTTGTGAAAACAGGACATGGTTTATTATACATCGGTTAGCATCACCTATTATATATATATATATATATATATATATATATATATATATATATATATATATATATATATATATATATATATATATATATATATATATATATATATATTATATATATAGATATATTGTCATGAAGTGTTCCAAGTACTTGGTTATTACACAACTAATCATAGAATTCAAAAATTTTCCTCACTTCAGCGAGATACCTGAACTCTCATAACAATAAAATTATGACTGACTACTCTAAAGGCAACAGTGATCCCTTAAAATTCTTATTAATCATGTGAAAAAATCAGACTGAGTTTATCAAAACAAGTGTGAGGCATCAACAATTAAACAAGAAATATACTAAGGTAAAAGGGCATCACTCCATCAAACAACTTGAACTGTTTCCCTGGTCTTAATTCACTTCAGCAAAACTAAAGGAACAAAACATGTTTATCACTTTATCTTATGAATTGATCCTATTCATTGGTGGTCAATAAAGGAAACACCATTTTCAAACATTTTAAATTCAAAAATTTATTTTTAAATTCAGAATTTATATTTAAAATTCACAATCTCACTTTTAAAGAAAAAATTTACTATTACTTGAAATCAACACAAACTTTAATTAATTCTTGAATCAAATTATTAAACAAAACTAAACCACAACAACTTTAACTTATCAAGAAATTAAATGAATCAAACAAAATTTAAACTATTCTGAAATACTTAAGATTTGAAAAGAAAATCTTATTAACTGAAAATTAAATCAAATATGCAATGTTAAATTATCAAGAAATATGTAAAATGCTAAGTAAATAAATGTTAAATCATCACTATATAAAATGTGAAAAATTAAGAGATTGCAAACACAAGAACACACACAAATACACAAAAGATTTATCACAAACAATTTCACTAAGGCAAAAATCCCTTAATACACCTTATTATACCATGGTAATAATAAGTAAAATTAACACTTTACACAAGCATGTGAAAACCTTCACAAAATTTACTCCAAATGCAGCTGCTTGAAATTCACAAAACACACTTTTGATAGGCGCTGTCACACGTACATATACTTTTACTACTATCAGATCTCAAAAGATAAGACTAAAATCAATGACTGCACAAATATTTTACGTTAACAACTTCTCTCTTTTGAAGAAAGAGAGAGAGAGAGAGAGAGAGAGGGAACAACACGAAAGGTCTCTCTTTTGAAGAGAGAGAGAGAGAGAGAGAGGGAACAACACGAAAAGTCTCTGAAATCAGAATGAACAAACTTTTAGGATTCCAGCTAGAAATGAAACAATCAGATGAAGTCATTATTGAGGCATTTTGGGAATGATATACAAGATAAAATTCTAGAAAAGGAAGATGACGTCACTTCCTGAGCAAAACGTTTTGGGGTCAGAACTAGTGCATTAGAACAGTTCGTGACCAGAACAATGTAATCTTAAACATAATGCAATTGCCATATGCTTTGGTGCAACAACTTGTTCGTATTTCTCAAAAACGTATACGTCTTTACCAGAAAATCGTATGGGACAAAGCTTTTAACAAAATCTTAAACGATCAAAACAGACTGCAGCTGGCTAATCATAAATGGCATGTTTTTAAAACAAGACGAAGAACCAAAGTTGGTTTTCAGAACTGAGCAACCTACTGTTACCCTGACTTGTCTACACGTTATCTTTCGTGTTGACACTCAAAGCAAAACAGAGTATTCACTGAACACATGTAGCTGGGAGACAAAATACGCAATTATATACTACGTTATTATTAAAACATATTATTAATTCTAAATTATGCTGTTAAGTTATCTAAATCATTAATTCTTGTGAGATCTGACATTACACTACATGTGATATTTCAACAACTATCATCATTACACAGAGTACATTATAACTAGAACAGTAAATATATCAAAATCAATGGAAAGATATAAATTTTAAAAACAATATCATGAGAATATATATATATATATATATATATATATATATATATATATATATATATATATATATATATATATATATATATATATATATATATATTAAAGTTAAGAAAATGTAAGGCCACACATATCTATGTAAACATTTACTCGTGCAGACCGAGGACACAGTATGTAGGCCTATTTCTAGCCTTCCATTGATTAAAAACTGCTCAAGAACAAAATTCATTAACGCTAACCTTGCTAGTCTTGAAGAGCTGATAGTCGGCAGCACCGTAATCGTTGATCCCCCAGACGAAGGAAGAGTGAGAGAGGTCCTCCAGGTTATCTACTGTGGGGGAGAGTGCTGGCACAGTTAGGAAAGCCGTCAGGTTGCAGACATAAGAAACGGTAGCCAACAGACTGAACAGTATCCAGAATAGGCTAAAGATCCTAACACTTGACTTCTGGGGCCACTGAAGACTCTGCGCGCGCGCGAGAGAGAGAAAGGTTTGTTACTGTCGACGGCAGTCGTACGAAAATTCATGTGCCTGACTTGCAATGGCATCCACAATAATCAGCACTGACGTAGTTGGTGTGAAGCTTAGTTGGTTATTTACAGCGAATGGCAGTTAGTTACCTGGTTGAAAAGAGACGCAAACATCTGAAACGAAGATTTGAATAAAGACAGGCTACTTCCGGCCAGCCTGTGAAGAAACCAGTAAACGGGGCCTGCCGCAGCCACTGTTGCTATGAAGCAAATCCAGACGTAC
Organism: Macrobrachium rosenbergii; assembly: GCF_040412425.1. Classification (NCBI taxonomy): domain Eukaryota; kingdom Metazoa; phylum Arthropoda; class Malacostraca; order Decapoda; family Palaemonidae; genus Macrobrachium; species Macrobrachium rosenbergii. The sequence goes on from NC_089768.1 coordinate 33,661,923, forward strand.
TCTTTGTACGGACGGACCAAAGCCAACCACTGGGGAAGGGGCTGGAAACAGAGATCGCAGACATAATGCAAAACGATTATGAGATCAAGAATATGAGAGCAGTGACGTCCTAAGCATTTGAAAATAGTGTTTTAAATTAATGCTTAAGCTTACAGTCATCATTTTTAATATAAATCCACAAAGATCGTTAAACAGTAAATGCTGAGCTTTCAGAAGCTTAAAGTTTTTCAACAATTTGCTTTTATTTACATTTTGGGTCAAGGGGAAATGTGATTGTTATGGCATCCTAATATATATATATATATATATATATATATATATATATATATATATATATATATATATATATATATATATTATATGTTTTTTCCGTTACTGTATTAGCTCTAACTTACCTGCGGTTTACTCGTAACGAAGGAGAGAGGTTCCGAATGAAATCCGATGGTAAAATCGATGACCTCCTCTCTCTCGGCTGTGATGGAGATATCCATGGAGAAATCGGCCTCGTATCTCTGCACAACACCCAAAACTCCCGTGAAGGAACCATTGTCCAGCTGGTATCCCCACTGGCCATCTGCCGGTTCGTAGAGCTGGGAAAGGTACAGTGGTCTTTTCGAAGGTAAGAACCGTGGTAAGAGCACTGGTTATCCGTGTTGGATGCACGGTATATATACTGTATATAAATTTATATGCACATACACACACATATATATATATGCAATCGTGAAGCTACAAATGTCGCTTAATATCAAATTCACGCTACCTCGGGAATATCCCAGATGGGGAATTATCACCGAAGGGGAATCTATAAGTGATAGATGCAGTCCATTTATCACTTATAAATTCCCCTTCGGTGATAATTCCCCACCGCGGATATTCCCGAGGTAGCGTAAATTTGATATTAAGCGACATTTGTAGCTTCATGATTATATATAAATCACGGTGTGATAAAAAATTTCATATATATATATATCTATATAATGTGTATGAGAAAAAACCAAGAATTGAAAAAATGTGCATTTAAATTTGTAACGGTAAACAGGTCTATTGACGTTTAGGAATGACAATGTTGTGCGTGATATGAATACTTTATTAAGAAATGAAATGGCTCTTGGTGCTCCGGTTTACGACCTATTGAAAAACGAACCTTTCCAACATTAAAGGTGTTATTATTTGCCTTAATGGCTTTTTAAATTCTATTACGTAAAGAAATTATCGATATTTTCTTTTTTTTATGCCTTTGTGATGAAGAGGAAACGATTTTCGAGTGAAAGTGACGGCACAGTTCAGTTATAACGTAGATTTGAAGAATTATAGGGAGACTGTAACTTTTCAGTTTTGATAGATGATTGAAAGTTTCACCTGCAGATTTTTCAAATATTAATATCCCTACTGATAATTTCATAGGTATTTTCATCCGTAAGTAGCTGGTTTATTTAAGTATGTAATCCTGGAAATACTATTCCATTACAATAATTGTTTTATTGAATTCAAATTTTAACTGATAGTCATTTTTCAAATTAGGTGAATGGTGTCCAGCTATTTATCTATGGCGATATTGAAACCGCGAGTTTACGAAAGTGTGTGTGTTTGTGCGTGCGAATGAATGGTTGCTTGATTCTTTACATTGGACTACAAAAATATGTATCAGTTCTGCTAATACATATTAACGAAAGACATCCATTTTAAAATAATAAACGAAAGACATCCATTCTAAAATAATAACAGTTTTAGCATGAAGAAAGATACACATAAAAGACAGTTTTTGCCTTTCATTCTAAACAGATAGATAGGGAAGTGGGTTCACACTCGAATATGCAACTGTCACTTACGTCGAATGAAAAGTTGTAGTATCTGCTGATAACCCGCATAATATTTCTGTCCAAACAGTCCTTCAGGACGATGCGGTGTGTGGCGTTGCCTTCCGTGTAGTGCATGAAGGGGGGAAAGGACAGAGTGACTCCCCTAAAGTAGAGAAAATAATTTTTTTTTCACCGGTTGAGGAAAAGGTAGGTCTAGTTAGAATGAGTTTCCTTTTCCCTACCTTATACAGTACCTTTGTTCTGTTTATCCGAATGATGTATTATTATTATACGTTCATAAGCACCTAATGTAAATGTAGCTCTCCGTTTAGTACGATCACAGAGATCTTGGGATTCGTTATTAAATAACACAAACTGAAGCATAAAGCAAAAGAAACAAATCGCTCTTAGTGTGGTGGGCTGGATTAGTGAACGTTTCCAACAGCATATATGTGAGATGAAAGCAACAGATCACAAAGTATTGAGACTAGGTTTATATATTTATTAACTAATTAATTTATTTGTTTAATTATTCATTTCTTTATTTATTCATCTATTTATTTATCTATTTATTTGCATATTTCACACGAAATTTTGCAAGAATGCCATCGTGACCAGACGCATTGTTGTCTGCCAAGGATCACTAGGCCAGAAACTTTGGGAGACATCTCGGACTCGCTTATTGAAGACCAAACTAAAGAAGAAGAAGAATACGAACGTACAGACACTCACAGACAAACAAAGCCTCACCTGAACACGTGACCGTTGCAGTTCCGGAAGAGGTCTGGAAACAACTCGGTTTCTCTCATGAGGCCGCGTTTCGGGCTCCAACGGTTCCCGAGAATTATCTCCGGCTCACCCGACCGGCAGAATGGGCAGGTCGCTGGAAGGGGACGGGAAAGGTAGAGAGAGGATGCTGTAGTTATGTCAAAAGTGTGGCTTTTTCTCAGGGAAATGGAACCGGAAAAAATGGTTTGGGTCTTATGATGTAGTTGTGATGTGCAGACGCTTTCACTTTTTTATTTTAAAGCCAAGATTACTCTAGCATACACACACACATATACTGATTAGTATATATGAATGTCTTTTACTGTAATCCAGCAGTATACTATGAAGATAAAAAGACCAATAAAAACATTTTTTACCCGTTGCAACCATATATTTCGGACACTATATATGTCCTTGTTCACTGGTAAAATATTTTACACAGAAGTGTCCGAAATATATGGTTGCAAAGGGTAAATAGCGTTTTTATGGGCTTTTTTTAATCTTTATACACACACACACACACACACACACACACACACACACACACACACACACATATATATATATATATATATATATATATATATATATATATATATATATATATATATATATATATATATATATATATATTTAATGTGTGTGTTCACAATGTACGTATATTAGTCAGTAGAATTTAAGATCATGTGGTGTCAAATCTTTAAAAAAAAAAAATGCAACACAAACTACTATCACTGATAGCGTTTCAGAAATTCGATGAAGTGACAGCAGTTTTCTTCATATAGAAATTGTATTTTAATTCCATGACGCAAATGTATAAATCATATATTTTTAAGATTACTTTTACCATTTGATGTAAAAGGAAATTTGTTTTTTCCCGTATGATACGCATAACGAACAGTATTAACATTATTTAAAGATAAAACTATATATACAGTAATTTGAAAATGTAACACTCAAGTAAGTTATTTACGAGCTTAAATCTAAGCTTTTCATTTACTCAAAATGTTTAGTATTTTCACTGTCACAGATAGAATATATACGACACAAAACAAATCTGCTGAGTTGTAACTTGATCTGTAATTGATCACTGTGCTTGCATCTGTCAGCACAATGAACAGTTTCACTGAAATATGGGAGCATTCCTACTACTGCTACTATTAGTTACTCACAGAAGAGATGGAGAGGCCAGCTGTTTATATCGGTTCCTGCAGTCGTGTGCAAATCATTCGCAGATACGAATAAGGTATTGTAGGCTTTTAGGAAACTCGGGATTCTTTCCATGTCGGTGATATTCATTTGAACCCCGGTATAAATGACGAAATATCTGTTAGCACCTGAAAACCAATCTGAAACAAAACAGAAAAGAAAGTATAAATAGATAGATAACGTGCAAATTAATAAACAGTTTATAATTATAATGCATTTGTGAAAAAATAATACTCCGTACATGTGTGAGCAGGCAATCAAGCTTATCAGTTTGTGCAGTAACTAAAATAATTCAAACTCTTGTACTACATAAGTGTGGTATAAGCTGACTTGCCCTGGGAATGGCGAAAGCCTGCTCACCTGTCTTGGGAATGGTCTCCAGTGCTCTCTCAACCTGGCTGATGGGCGCCAGTATATAGAAGGTAACACAATACAGGGAAGCTGTGTTGCTGGGCCTGTACCGGTACACGGGTATTTCTGGAGGTGTGCTTTTGGTGAAAGATTCTACGTCGTAGCTGACAAAGGCGGCGGGCGTTTTCTCCATCTTAAAAGAGAGATAATTCAGTCATTAACACAATAAGACGAATATGATTTTTTTTTTCAAACCTTCAAGTCCATTTCGTGTAAATTACACTTATAGGATCAAGCGCTTTATGCCGAGAGAGCATCATTCGCTTTCTGCGTGAAAAGTGATAGCTTTCGAATCAAGAACACTTGATTCTCTGCCTTTCGGACGAAGGACCGACACCGCCAAATTAAAACCCTGCAGAAAAGAGAACTTAGAATTCAGCGGTCCGTGTGAAGGCTGATTCACATTATAACATCACGTCACGTCATTGTACGTGTGTATTTCTTACATGTAATCCAATGGACTTGTTCACACCATCACGCCACATCACCCATCAAGCGCACGGCGTCCACCGTCACTTCACGACACGTTTTCTTGGAAAGAATATTTTGACGTGACGTGACGGTGCTTAATGCCATGACTACTGGGATGTTGGGCACGAACTGAACGGGATCGTGATGGATAGTGTGAATATAAGGCACGGCTGACGGGACGGTGACGTGACGTGATGGTATAATGTAAATCAGCCTTGACGCATGTCACGAACCTCACCTCATTTTGTATTTGCAAGATGTTTTGCAGAGTGACTTTGCTCGGGGTTAGTAAAACAGAGTGGCAGTGGCTCATATCGCTCTGGAGTAACTGAATAAGAAACTGCGCCACGTGTTGGGTAGTTGTTCTTGGAAGGCCACTCTTCGGATACAAGCCACCTCCGGCGAAGACTGAATAAGCTCCGTTCAAGTGCATCGATGTTGCAACGAAAAGCGTTGCCCAGAATGCAGGCCAAAGGATGTTCTGAAAACAATAATGAAATTATTTTCATAGATATATATTAAGATTGCAGGTGTAAATGTACACTTGGAAATATTTATATAATCGAATTGGTAATTTTCTAATGTTTAAAATGGACAACACATTACATCCCAGTTTTCCCGTTTAGAATTTGTAGACTCATTCATTTGAGTTAGTCACAGCAACAGAATTAAAATTATTGGGGGTTCAAATGAAGGGAAGTGAATAAGACTCAGTATTATGCATAACAAACCATTATTAGAAGTATTCGTCACTGCAGCCTGCAAGACGTCCCTCCACCAAACTGACACCAACAGGACAAACGACACTGTACCTCTGCCTGCACTGGATCTCCAGAAGGGACTTGGCTTCTGCGCAGCGTATGATTAAGCACCTCACGTTTTTAAGTATTCATCGGTCAAATTTCTTCCTTTTTCACATTTGCCTTGGCATGCTCATTCGTTTAACACAAGTGTTATGACGGCTTGATTCTAGAAATTCTTCGTGTACATATTTTATTCATAGCTGCAATAGAATGGCAGCATTTTACACAAAGTTAACACGTCAGAACAACCTAGATCAAAATTCCAGACATTGAGCCACTATTGTCAGAAACATTATCGTAATTTCACTCGTTTTAAGAGTTAGCCTTTCATAGAGCTGATATATATTATATATATATAAATTTATATATATATATATATATATATATATATATATATATATATATATATGTGTGTGTGTGTGTGCATGTATAGGACAGGGTCGTTAATCCCTGTTGAAACCCCATCTTTTATCCAGTCTTATGAGAGTTATGAATTTACTTGCCTTCGAAAAGGTTCAGATAAAAGAGGAAATAATCGTTGTCGTTGTTACTTATTAACAAAGACAGCTGATCAAGCAACGCCGAATGTACGTGTTCCTTGCAGAAGAATCAGGTGTCACGAGAACACAAAAGCATGTTTGTTGCTAACGAATGTGCTTGCACCATCGATTCATCCTGAGGTTTACATACGTCCTTTATGTTGCAAAGAAATTTATATCACCTCTCTCTCTTTGAGCGTGACACATAAAACCTCTAATTCTGGAGACCGAGTAACTTTGAAGCGTGATGTGAGCAGAAATGGGTTACAAAGTGGCCCAAAAAAATTCACGGAATGCCCCCCTTCCCCGAAACTCTCCTGGGGGGAAATAGGTATCAGGTGGAAAAATGAACAATGGATATTTTTTTTCCACCTGATACCTATTCCCTCCCAGGAGAGTGTTGGGGAAGGGGGGGAGGGGGGGCTCTTGAGACTTTTGTGCCGACAGTGTCTGGCATTTCTTGCTGGGAACCCATCCAAGTACTGGCCAGACCTAAAGTTTTTAACTTTTCTGATCGGTCGTCGTAATTGCTCACCCATACTCTAGTGTTCTAGGTGTGTGTGTGTGTGTTACGACCATTTGTATTTATGACATGCATCTGTGTTATGTCACAATGGATAACTGATAATATACAGTAAAAAAAAACTAACTACTGAACTACATTTCGAGCATCTTAGCGCTTTGCCGACCATTGAGAGCTTTTGTGAATTTCAAAATCAGCCCTCTAGTGTACTTGTCACTAAGATGTACAGCATGTTTTCGTAAAAAAAAAAAAAAAAAAAAAAAAAAAAACTAGTGTTATTCCCAGAAACAGAACAAGATTTAGACCCTGTTTCGACCATTCGCCCTTCTTGCTCACAAGGCCACTCTTCTTCTTCTTTTTCTTCGAGAGAGAGAGAGCCCTAAAAGAAGAAAAAACCTAAATGTCACCAAGTTTTCTTCATTTTAAATACCATCTTTAACTGCTACTTAGATATACAAAGGCAATTATGGTTCCCAATTAAAAAAGAAATTATTAAAGCAAGTCTTGTAAGTCAAAGCTCATAAGTAATTAATCGTGGCTAAGTGATTTCATGGCAATTTAAGTGGTGGTGGACAGTTTTAATCAATGCGATAATGTTCTCGGATGTAATTTCTCGTCTGGATGTGAGCACTGAATAATAATAATAATAATAATAATAATAATAATAATAATAATAATAATAAACTGTTCTACTTATGTCCAAAGTTAGAGTATTTGAAGCATTACATTACAAGGCATTTGTTACAGGTGTTAACACTTACGTAACCGTAGATTTTTTCTTATGTTGTGCGCATTTATAATAAAATTCATCTTGGAAAATAACTATTTTCTTCAGTATATGCATATTTTCTTCAGTATATGCAATCGCTCTTTCTTCATTCGAGCATAAACATTCCCCGCTTTCTGTCTGTCAGGCTCTCAAGATATCCTATCCTATGATAAGATTAAAATTTTAAAAGTATAATTTTAGTATCTCGAAAGATGAAGACTTCAAACTTCATATATATCATCCTACGACGGTATTTAGATTCAACGATATTTTATGTGCTGGATTCAAGGGTAAAGTTAATATTTAACTTCAAAGGTCAAGTAGAAATTTAACCCTTGCCATAATTATACTCGTATTCCACACATGAAGACGATATACATAGTGAGGACTAAGGTTAAACAGAACTATACACACGATAAAAGACAATGAGGTTATATATATATATATATATATATATATATATATATATATATATATATATATATATATATATATATATATATATTATATACACACACACACACACACACACACACACACACACACACATTATATATATATATATAAAATATATATATATATATATATATATATATATATATATATATAAGGTAAACGCCTTCACTTTATATTGATGCGTTTGCTCTGCTCTCTAGCGGCAGATATGTAAACGGTTAAACCATTAGTGTAAATAAAATCGCCTCTGGGTCTTTGCCACGGAAACTTTGCGTGTTATTTAAATCCCCACACATCTCATTTATCACCATAAACATGTCCTATCTAATAGATAGTGAATAGCGTGCACTAATTATAAGTGGTAATATTGACAGTTGTCTTTCTGAAAATATCAACACAATCATTCTGGACTAAAGCTCATCAAGTAAGAAATATCCTATTCGAGCCTTGCTCACCATTCTCATCAAATGCAGACCGTGACTGTATTTTCTCCATGGCAAACTTGAAAAAATAAACGAAAAACGAAACAGACTGTCAAATGTTTCACTAGCAAATGAACTATAATATGCAGTGAAGGAATCAAGAAAGCAAGTGATTGCACCAAATTTAATCCTTCCAAGGGCATGCGAGGTCAGTGAACGAATGTATTTACAAAAAAATAGAGCTATCAACTGAGCGCATTTAGTTCATATTTAGCAAGGAAAATTTTCAGTTGGTATTATGTATCTGTACCCTTTTAAATCATCGGTTGAAGAAGATAGAGTTTTTTTTTATTTGTTTATTAATGCTTTCGCGAAAATCAAGTTAATTTTGTAACCGATTTCCTGTTGATTTAACTTCCTATTTTCGTTAAAAAGATAACTTTTTGCTTGATATCCTATTCCAGTACCTTCCAGACACGTCTTTTTATGTTATATATTAGTATTTACTGTGAAAATAAAATAATATTAATTTAGCATGAAATTAGCATAATTTTGTCATCCACTAACATAATTTTGATAGATTTAGCATAATTCCATTTAGAGTTTAGCATCAAATGGCAAATGAGATCTGGTGGCACTGGTCTGTCTGTGTCTAGGCTACTGTATGTGTGTGTCCAGAGGCTTCTGGGAATTCCGAAGGCTCAGGGTCCTGGAGTCTTTAAGATTTAAGACGTTTTAATACAATGGGCATTGGACACTTCTCATGTAAGTGGAAGAAATGATTCCGAAGACAGATTTTGGATTTCTTCCCTGAAGGGAAGCAGATCCAACGGGAATCCGTCTATTATATTAATTTCCTCGGCTGCCTTTCTGGTTTATGTGTGTCCCTGTCTGTGTGGGGAAAGGGGAGTGACACACACAGACACAGAAAAGCAGCCAAGGAAATTAATATATTTTTATGGATAGCTAACCCAATAAATGGGTAGCCGGCAACCTCATACCATAACGTGACGGTGAGACTTCACCCCCATAAGAGTTGCCTTCCGTAGACCTTACATTAGAAGTAACACATTTATTCTTCGTCCCCGGATCCCAGGGTCAACAAGAAGCACCGAACCACAAAATTAATCAAATTAGCAAAGAAGGTAATGTGTTGTGAAAGTTTATTTAGTAAAATTTTAGAAGTTGTCAATATAACTCCAGCCCGTCAGTTTTGCCGTATTTGCTATGGAGAAAAGATATTGTCTTACCTTATAAGCCGTAATTTGTTTATGGGATTCAAAATAACGAGAATGAAGAGCTCTTTTCAAAAAATATAGGTTACAATTTCATATCTTGTCTTGGCAACTTATAATACTTTTATTTTAACTTAAGTAACTGTGAAAGAGTTTTAATTTGGCTCCAGCGAACATCAGGTTCTCATTTAAGATCGGCCAACAACGAAATAGGCTAACCATGGTTTTACAATTGTGGCGGATAAGAAATATCAAGAATCATTGGAAAATCTGGTCTACTACGTAGCCTATCCTATCTTTTCACAGTCCTAGAAAAAGTTAATCCAATCACAACTATGCCTATCCTATTTGTAGCCTACATTCAGGCGATGGTAAAACTCTACTTTAGTTGCAAGGCCTGATTCAAGCCAGTCGTCAACTGGAGGAACTCCCGCCAGCCATCAACTGGGAGAGGTTCCTCATACATAAATAGACATAACCTTTTCTATAATGCCAGCGCCTGACCTGACCAGATCTTACTCCCTTAACCTAACTTAGGGCAATGTACCCTGGCCTGGCTGGCAGGGGTGCTTTGCCCCCCCCTTGGACCTCCCAAAAAGGCTGTAACCTGTCCCGGTAAGCAGGCCGCGCAACTAAAGTGAAGTTTTAGGTAATTCTAAGCTGTAGTTCTGTGGTGAGCTAGGCTATGGCAATTGACATCTTCCTATGTTATTTTCCTTGTTTTACAAGAATTTAAAGTAATATTTTGTCGGCCGGCTGTAACTAAAATGCAGTTGATTCAGAAGATTTTTTTATTACGTTGTCCTTTTAAGAATACAGTAATTTTATTCCAAAATCACTTTCTTGTGGTAGTGATTATCTAGTAATTCTTAGTAAGTGTTGTTCCAAAGCCCTAGAATAGAAAGAAATTACTTAGCTACCCTTTGCTGTCAGTGGTTTGCTTACAAGACCCTGAATGTGACAGAAGAAAATTATGTTTTGCCAAAACTTTCGCTACATTGTTCTTGGAAATATCAAGGTAGTACTGTATAATTATGGTAAACAAATTTGATACTGCATTTTCAGTGATGCTCTTTCTTACTTGTCAATAAAAATGTATTTTTATTGACAAGCCTTTTCAGTGTTTGAGTTTTGGGTTTTCAATATGGCTCCCCAAGGTCACATGCTCAGCATTGAGATTACCAATGCATGTTATTGACTCTCTATGGATCAAATAGGCACATCTGACAAGGAGGACAGCTATACATTTAGGGAGAGATCTCATAAAGTCAGGGCATGGGACTGTCGTTTGTATTTCAGAATAACTTGACATTAGCACAGGTAATGAAGGCAGATATCTGGAGATACCAAACCAGACCACCTTTGCATCATGTCTTCAAGTATCTGAATACTTCTTGTGGTGGCTGCTCATCAGATTGTGTAGTTATCAAAGCTCCTCTTGGACAGCAAAATATCTAGACTATGGTACTTCAAGGGTATAAGGGTAGGGTTAGGTTGAATGGTTGAGTCACTTGTTCCTCTCTTCCTTCTTCCTTCCTGCCCTCTATTCCTTCCTCTACAAGGTAGCAGCTCGGGCTGGGTATGCATTAGAAGAGGCACAGATGCAGGTATTCTACACAATTAAGCATTCTGTCTTTTATAAGGTATGACTCCCTCCACTCTCCATTTTAACAGTGGGGATGTGGGTGGGGGAATGGGTCGAGAGAGCAGCTGGAGGCAGCAGTAGTGCTATAATCTGAACCCATTACTGTAATTAAAACTGATCTTATTTTAGCTGCCCAATGACAGGCATCATCCCTCACAGGGGTCACACTTGGTTTCTAAAGTTTCCTTCATGTGTGAAACCAGATATTCTTCACTCAGAATCAGGCATTATCACTCTGGATTTCCAATGCTAGACTGTATAGAAGGTTGCAGAGTCGTTGCTCCCATGCTCACTTTCATGATCAGGGTAGAGATTCAACTTGCCTGTTAGTTGAGATACTGCCTCTTACCTAAGGAGAGTCTCCTATTTTAAAGGCAATGGCTTCTATTCCCATAGGAACAAATTGTAAATTTTTAATATAGTTTGTATTTTTCCTAGGTATACAAATCAGAGCTTTTTATCATAATCCCACCCCAACCACCCCTCCTAGTCCCTGATGCTGTAGGAAAAGTACTTGGTGACTGCAGGTGAGTGTTCCCTCACACATCCACCCACGTCTTTTAATGATCTTGTTGCATAGTGAACAACTGATTCCACCTCACCAATGAAGAATAGTTTTACATATAAGGCTCAGGTTTGCATACCTAGGAATAATACAAATAACTTTTAAAATTTGTGGCTTATGTGTTAAGAATCACTATTTTATATAAGTAACTTACCAAGTACTGTAATTACATAGCTGTAAGTTTCAACTCGTTGGCATCTAGAATTTTGAAATTTGCGGTAGTGCTAATTTTTTTTTGGCTAGGTGACTAACCCCACCCACTTTTGGGGTAAGAGAGGAACCAGCTCACCACAGAGCTCCAGTTTGTTTCTGCCAGCTGATGACTGTACAACAGTGATTAGCAGCAGCGACTTTTGGAATTCTTTTGCTTCTCAGTTGGTCGTATATTGCAACATTTGGTGAAGTATTCTCATTTCTGGTAGCCTTTTCGGCGCAATTAGACAGTGTCAGGTTCTTCGCAGACGGAATTTACTGATTTTGACTGATTATTACTTGATATTGAACAGATGAGGCTTTGTTCACACTTGACTTGTCAGCGGTGTCCGATTCTAGTTCTCAGAGTTTTAGGTATTGCAGCAAAGGCTGCAATACTAGGTTAACAGTTTTAGGTATTGCAGCAAAGGTCGCAATACTAGGTTAACTAAAGCCTGTTATGACTCGTACACATTCTTCACAACTTGCAGGGGTCAAATTTGTTCTCCAGACTTGACTTGTAATTAATGTGAACATTGGGATGTTAAAATGTGGAAGACTTTGAATAGTCATTTGACAAAGTTAGAGGCAAAAAGAGGAAAGTGGCTTCTAGAGCCAGTAGTAAAAAGACTTTAGCTAGTCAGGTTTCTGCTAAGTCTGTTGCTGACAATGTTTCTGAGCCTGTATATATCTTTTATTCCACCCAATCCCAGTTCTCAGTCTGTTCCATCCTCTCCTCACCCTGGCTCCCTTACTCCCAGTCCTGACCTCATTGCCAGCCTCGAGTCGAGAGTTAACCAAAAATTTGGTTTTATATGAGTAACTTACCAAACAATTACTTAGCTAACGATTATGCCCACACAGCAACCTAAATTCAGAATTTGTGGTATTGCGTCAGTTACAAAGTGGGGGCTGACAGGCCCGCCCACTGCAATGGGAGCTAGGAGTGACTTACCGCTTAGCAGTGTCATTCTCTTTTATGCCACGCTGCTGACAGCCCAACGCGCTCTGCAGTCTTACCTGATTTGCCGGTTCTTGCATGCACTTCTGTTTGACAAGCTGTTGCCTTTTTTGATTTCGTCATTTGCATTTAGATTCATTCTTCTAGTAGCTATGTCGGATTCTAGTGCTTCCAGTCGTCGTTATTGTAGCAAAGGCTGTAAGACTAGATTAACTAAGTGTAGGGGCAGGTGTGTTCGAGAGAGAATACATGTTCAGGGTGCAAGGACAGGGGTGGATGTAAATGGAACGTGGTTGAATCTCATCTTAATAGACTTGAGAAGACTAGGCTAAGGAAGGCGGCCACTCGAGCCGAAAGTATGGCCTCTGTTAGTAGAGATTGTTCACCTAAGCCTAAGACTGACTCTAGCCTAGCTCTTCCTTCTACTCCTGGACACACTCTCCAATTCTCAGTCCTCCTTCTATTCCTCCACGTACTCCTGTGCTAAGCTCCTGTGCTTCTGACCTCTATGCCATAGCCAGTCTTGAGTCCAAAGCTGAGTCAAAATTCGACAAGAAAATTAGTCTAGTGGTTAGTTCAGTGTCGGAGATAGGGGCGTCCCTACATGTCCTTATGGACAAATTTTCTGTTACAAAGTTAGTGATAAAGTGTTGTGAAGTGTTAGTGGAGGAGGTGGTTTCCCGTCCCGTCGGTGCTCCTAGACGAAGGTCACTGTCCTGCTCCTTTGTACGTGGAAGAAGACATACTGGAGGTCCAAGGGATGAGGCTGGCAGGGTTTGCCCATGGGTTGCTGCCCCTTCAGTCGTGCCTGTTGCTAGATCCCAGGGTTTGTAGCAGAGATTGGAGATTTCCTGTTTTATTTAAGATCATCTAGAGGACTGTCTTCCTCAACCATTAAGGGCTACAGAGTAATGTTGATCTCAGGTTTTAGGCACAGGGGAGTAGACCTCTCCTCTAATAAAGATTTGTCCGGTCTCATCAAATCGTTTGATACTACCAGACAGAAGGAGGCAAAGTTGGTGGCCTGGAACCTGGACGTGGTCCTTAAGTGGCTGTTGGAACCCCATTTTGAACCTCTATGTTCAATCTCTATGAGAGATCTCACAAGGAAGACTTTGTTTCTGGTAGCATTAGCTACTGCTAAGATGGTGCTGTCCTCCTCAGCAATAGACGAGAAGTTTCTTCATTTACCCTCGGTTTTTTAGCGAAAAACGAGACCCCTTCCAATCCTTGACAACCTTTGGTGCTCGGTAACGAATCTGTCACGTCCTCTCTCAAAAAATGCCCTGGCATTTTTTCTGAAAGACCTAATCTTAGAGGCTCACTCTCAGATTATGGAGGATGTCTTACCCTCAGTTAAAGTGAAAGCACACGAAGTGAGGGCGGTAGCCATGTCCCTGGCTTTCAAACATAATTTGTCTCTTTCCTCAAGTATCAGAGACAATATATTGGAACTGCAAGTCAGTTTTTGCATCTCATTACTTCCATGAAGTTGAAACAACATATGAAAATTGCAGTACCTTGGGTCCATTTTCGGTTGCTGGCACAGTGTTGGGAGAGGGAGTGTAGGAAGTATCCCTTCCATCCTTTTTATCTTCGCCTTGAAATAAGGGTGTCGAGTCGTAGGGGAGACTGGGGTTACTATGTACGTGGAGTGCCCACCAGTTTGTCTTTTAATGGATGGGTACTGGTTTTTTAATTTATGGTTTAGGTGACTATGTTGTTTACACTGGTTGTTTTGTGTATGGTACTGAGCCCAGGGCAGGGCAACATTTGAATTCTTTGCTAGCAATCAGAAAAGTACTTTGCTGCAAAGAATCCCACTGAAGTAGCAGGCACTCCATGGCTATACTGCCATGCCGCTACAGGTTGAGATGAGCACCAACCGGAGGCAGTATTTTCCTGCAGCAGCTCTCTCACCAGGTAAGGAACCAGCAAGCATTTTACCAATGCTAGCAAATTTTTCTCCTCTCATTTCATTACAGTTATTAATGTATTAGAGTAGATAGGTCCATGCATCTCACCTCCTTCAATGTGGGACTCAGGTATGTAATTACTTGGTAAGTTGCTTATATAAAAATGACATTTTTATAATAAAATAGTTTTATATATACTTACCAAGTATTTACATGATCAGAACCTTCCCTCCTCCCCTCACATGGACAGAAGGGCATAAACAAATTGAAGCTGTGCTGAGCTGGTTCCTCCCTTACCCCGAAAGTGGGCGGGGTTAGTCGCCTAGCCGAAACAAAAGTAGTGCTACCGCGAATTTCAAAATTCTAGATGCCGACAAGTTGAAACTTATAGCTTTGTAATTACTTGCTATGTATATATATAACTTACTATAAAAATGTCATTTTCTTAAGACTCAAATTACATTTATATAAGTTAGTTCACATTTATAATTGTTGTTTGGATAGAGGAAAAGGGAATTATCTTGGAAGGATTTTTTTTCCAGATGTTGCCAAATGTTATTGCTGTTAGTGTGTTGCATGTGATTGGCATTTCTGCCATGATTTTGGCTGTATGTGTCATCATTCGGGATTTTCGGAATCAGATAAAAAAGCAGCGTCATCAACAAACTTTCAACAGACGTGGCTCAAGAGAACCCATTTCTCCGGATGAAATATCAAACAAGATCTGGCATCCACAAGTGGTAGAAATTTTCACTAAAACAAAGGTATGTGCTTGAAAGGTTGCAGTTTACTTCTTCAGAGAGTAGTAGCTGTGTTTTTTTTTTATAAGCTTTTCTACAGATATAAAATTTTTTTTTTTTTTTGTATAGCCCTTGCTGTGACACCTAAGTGACAGCATTTGGCAAAAAATGAATAATTTTGTGAGGCATTAGAAGATGTAAAAGGCTGTTAATTTACATAGACAATCAGTTAGGTCTGGTTGTAAATCGTCTATATCAATCTTCTAATGCTCCCTATGTGGTTCAGGAACAACAGATAAGTAAACTTTAAGGTATTAGTTTACTCTTTTTGTCATTGTGGCACACAACCAAGTATATTATGGGTAAGGATTCTGGTTTCCCCCCACAGTGATCTCTCTCTCTCTCTCTCTCTCTCTCTCTCTCTCTCTCTCTCTCTCTCTCTCTCTCTCTCTCTCTCTCTCTCTCTCTCAGAGTGTCGTTGCCTTTGTCTGCTTGTAGCCTGCCCTCTGGACTGTCTCATATTGGTAGGCTTTCGTTGTTGCTGGGAACTAAAGCGTGTCTTGGGGTGAATGTCTGTGCTCTTTGCCACCCCTCCCTCAGCTGTCTGCAGTTTTGTAATCAACTCATCAACTGACTTCTGCATTATCATCATTTGGTGATAGTGACAGCAGTGTGTGTGTGATCCTTTTGAATTTCTGTATCTATGGTCCATAAGCTTAGTATTCCAGTTACTTTGTTACTTTCTTAGTCATGTGCAGTATTTCAGTTGTTCAGTACTTTACCTGCCCTGTATCATCATTCATTCTGTTTTTAATGTTAACCCTTCCCTCTAACTCAGTCCCTCTCTGTTGTCTCGTATTCCTCTGTACCTGTTTGTACTAGCAGCCCAAGCTCAAGGCGTATAGTTTGTCTTCTGGGTTGATACCATGCAAGAACCCACTACCTTCTCCCTCCGAGCCATCTGGTGCTTCCCATCTGCATCCTGAGACATCATAGCTGGCAGTCCCAGGTGCATCACTGTCTCAGTCCTTGGTTTTACCATTGTCTCCCATATTTTTGGGGATTTCAGTATTGTATGGAATTGAGAACTGGTCGTGTTCTTGATGCTTGGAGTTTCTTCAATTTAGACAATATGGCAGGCGGGGATGAAGACAAAAAGACCTTGGTCCATGAGGTCACGACAGTGGCCTCTGGAATTCAACCATTTCCCAGGTTAGTGAATGGGGCTCTTCCCCAACCAGTAGAGGTTTTTATTGAGGGGTTGGGCAATTACCTCAGTGCTAAGAAAATTCCTCACCCTCGACGAAGGGGATACTGCATTGGTCAATATTGTCGTAGCTATTTGTTTAGCAGGTGTAATACATGGGAAGATCTTAAGGGATTTCTTAGAAAAGCTCATGGAGCTGTAGAAACCGGGGATGTGGTTCATATTTGGGCATTCTTTCAAAGTAAGGAAAGGGCAAGATTCCTTGGTTGGCTTTAGTTCTATGTTATATGATCAGGCAATGGATTTAGTGAAGAAATTGAGAGGGTCTGGTTGGGCAAATGGCGACGATAAGTTTGTCCTTTATAGTCTTTTATGATGTGTACTGGCCTTCACTGCATAGTGTTTTCCTTCCAGGAGCTGGGGCTAACATTTTGCCAAAAGTATACTGTTAATTTTGACTTGAATATCTTTCTTTTTATCAAAGTTGAGTTATGCCAATTCTCTAATTCTATCCAAAAGGTACCCTGGAGTTCAGGAATGCAAGTAAGGTGTTTCTTGGAAGACCAAGATGATGCGGTTATAGAAATTAATAGCTCGGTAAATTGACTTGAGCAAAGTAGAACCCAGCAGAAGTTTTTTCATCATCATCAGTTTGTTGTGTTTACAGTGACTATTTTAGTATTTTACTTTATAGTTGAACATTTTTTTTAAGAATTTATTTCCAGTCAAAGGATATTGATGATTAAGGGCCTAGGTAAATATAGTAGCTTATTGTAATTTTTATTCATTGCATCAGATTTTGTTTTAAAGGATGGTATTTGTAAATGAAAGATATCCATGAAAAGTTAAAATCTTTCAATAAAGAGGAGTTTTAGGTTTTATGAAAATTGAGTGAGAACTTTTATTTTAGACTAGACATTTCCAGGTGCATGCCCTAGGAAGTAGGAATAATTTCCAAGATTTTTTTACGGGAAAATTAATAGCTTCTAGCTTTTTTCAGTTACAATTTTGTTTATTTCTTAAGCTTAGGTCTCTTTTTCCCATCACATGAATTTTTGTTTCTTTTGATAGAGTAGAAAATGTGGG
Organism: Macrobrachium rosenbergii; assembly: GCF_040412425.1. Classification (NCBI taxonomy): domain Eukaryota; kingdom Metazoa; phylum Arthropoda; class Malacostraca; order Decapoda; family Palaemonidae; genus Macrobrachium; species Macrobrachium rosenbergii. Next base: position 33,679,643 of record NC_089768.1, read on the forward strand.
CAAAACTTTATATTTTATTGCAAGTTATTGCTTGTAAATAAAAGAAAATAATATACTGAATGGTGGGATCTTATAGTATAGGATGCCTTTTTCATGGATTTATGATAACTGGAAATGCCTGCTGGCAGCAAAATTTTCTTAAGTAAGATCCACATATTGGTGCAGACAAAAAATTTTTCCATGGCATTTTGAAGTGGCAATACTGTTAATGTGCTTAATATTCTTATTCATTTAATGTCAGTGATGTTTGGTGTGATGACTGTAGTCTATTAGGCAGAACAAATTAGCCTGTCAAGTTTAAAATGCACTCTAGATCAAAAGTACTGTATGTCATTAGTGAGGTTAATGTTTAGTCATATGGGAAATGAAATCGGGTGGTAGAAGTTAACTTGTGAAATCTTTTTTTACCACCTATCATAAACAGTTCATGGGTGTTTATTTTGTCATGTAACTGACAGGTTGACAGGCAATTTACTTTCCACTTTAATTTCTCCATTTCATCCTTATAACAACCTGTTACACTTTTTCCATTACTTGTAGCCACTTTACTATCCTGAATTTCTCGTGGGTGATAAAGGTTCAGATTACATTCCTTCCAACTTTGCCTTTTTTTTTTCCCTTATGATCTGCCTTTAAGCCTCCATCCCCACTTTTCCCTGCCTGTCTTCTGTAAGAGCTAAGGTTCTCTTCACCACTTCAATTGCCCCTAGTCATACTTCCTGTGTTGGACTGTCTTTTTTTTTTTCTTTCTTTGTTTCATTATTAACTGACAGTAATGTGTGTCTATACAATTTGAAAATTTTCTTTGCACTTATTGAGGAAAATTCAGTGCTGCCGAGTGCCATGAATATCTAGGCATGTATTCTTCTTTACAGTTAAAAGAATCTTGAGTTTATCTTTTAAAAACAACTGGGCAATTGCATGGAGCTTCACCATTATTGTTAAGCATGAGGGTACTCTCCCATTTTCCATGCTATACTTTGCATGCTGTCCTGCCTAAGAGTGTATCTGATTACTTTGTTTGTGCTCTACACTTCAGACAGTTAGTGTCTTTGTAGCATTTCTAGGCATGGCCAGCTGCCTTGATTTATGCTTTTGTCTTCCCATTCTTTGCTTTCCAACTTCTATCTTCACCTTGCTCCATTTTCACCTCTCATTTGGCCTTCAGCATCATCGATCATCCTTTTGGACTTGACCATCTTCTATGATATCATTTACTGCCAAAAAATTACATGTACCTGCACCATACTGTTTGCAGAATGTAATTGGTTACTTTGCAGACTGTGCCGTCTTGGGCTTCCTTCCCTTTTACATTACAGTGTTTGCAGTTTTGCTTAAATATTCTTTTTGCATTTAACTTTATTAGTTTTTAACAGTTTATCAAGTTTATCAGCTGCCCCCATTTGAATTTGGTGATACCAGCAGTTAATCTGCATACAATGTACCTCTTTTTTTTCACTTGCAGATTCCTCTTTTAATATGAGAGTTCAGGGATCAGTGATGATCCTTGTTGTATATCAGCATTTATCTGAAAGACCCTTTCTTGATATCAGCAAACACATCTCATTCCTTTTTGTATGCCATCTTGCTTGTAGTGCCTTCATCATTAAGGTTCTTAGTCTCTGGGGATAATTTTGTGGCCATTAAACCAAACTGTCAGTCTTAGCATCATCTTCAACCTTTGCTCCATCACCATTGACGCTTAATACTTAAACACTGTAGTACATCATATTTTTCAGTATCATTAGTGTTCCCGATATCTTTACATTTGCTATTCTGTCAACATCAGTTTCTTTCCCTTCTACTCAGTTTTTCCTTTTCATTTTTATATACTTTACTATTTTTATCATTATTTCTACCCCTTTATTATTTCTTGTATCATTATTGCAACCATTTCACTTTCCCTTATTTTCTATAATGATAATAATGTCACACCAGGTAATTTTGTTTGTGGCTTGTATTATTGTCAGTTATTGTGTGTGTGAGTAACTAATGTGTTTTGCAATATTATAAAAAAAAAAAATTTTTTTGGGGGAAATTCTGTAATTAGTTTTGCTTTCATGTGTTACATAGTAATTATTGTGAAACTTCTTGAAATTGGAAGAAAAGCATAAAGCCACTTACATTTGCAGCCTCGCATTATTTTTTCAAAATATTTCAAATTTATGAAGAAAAAATTGGCTCATTCCATTTTATAAAATAATAATATTTAACTACTTGTCAGGTTTTCATTAAAACTTTTAAGCTCTATTATTTTTATTCTTAATTTTCAAACTTGTTTAAAAAGTTAGCCACAGCTGTACATAGGGATCTTAGAAGCAAAAGATTTTGAGAGTGAAGGAAAAGCCACCATGCTGATCTATCAAAGGGTATTAAAAATAGTGTTGAAGTGTCACAAAGTGCAAAACAGCATAATGTTTTCATAATGGTAAAATGTTGATGATAAATTATGTTCATAACTTTGCTTCCAATAAATAGATTTGTTTAATTACATATGTGCATAATATTCTCTGTATATATAAGCATAAAATGCCATTAGAATTTCCTACAAGGTAGTTTGTTATGAATTACAAAATATTTTAGGTATAAAACAATCTTCATTAGACAGTTACTCCTTCTATCATGTAAAACTTGCGGAAGGTGATATGTATCCTCTCTCCTGGAACGTTGGGCTGTTTTGGAAACTGAAAAGAGATAAATCACTCTTACTCCAATTTACAATTCAGCCAAGTTATAATTGGGGAAAATTTGAATAGTGCATTACACATAATGTACAAGTAACATGAGTTCAAAGCAAGTAAGTGATACTCCATTTATCAAGTTGATAGACTGTTTTTGTCAACTGCTTTTTTTTCATTCGATCACCATCCCTACCATAAAGTAAAATTTTTTTCTCCAAGGTTAAACATGCGTGCATAAGGTTCTATGATTGCAGATTTCTTTCAGAATGTTGGTGTTCTAAAGAAAATAAACTGTGAAATTTAGACTATAAAGTTAAACATTGGAACATTCAGCCATTCAGCACTTAGGACAGTGAAAAGGAAGTTGGAGTGGTTAGACCACAAGATATTGAAATCCAGAAAGTAAATGAGATGAAGTACAAGGATCTAAACGTGAAACTAGGAGTAAACCCCACACTTGTATTGAATTGTTCAAGAAGAAAGTGAAGCAGGAAGGCAGAACTAGAGACCAAAGGGATGATGCAAATGCCTATAGTACACCTCATTTGATGCACTGCAGGCATTACTAAAGGTGTTTCCTCCAGCCCCAAATTGCACCCACTTTAAACCTTTTACTCCATTCCTGCTTCTTTATCTTGCTATCCATCCTCTTGAGTATTACTTATTAGGGTAGCTGTGGGGTTTCCTTCCAGTTCCACCTTTAGATCTCTGTACCCACTTTATTTTCTGGATCTCTCTATCTTGCTGTCCAATCACTTCAACTCCTTTTCACTTTCTCTGGCGCTGAATAACTGAAAGTGCCCTAGTGCTTGGCTTAACAACCTTAAAATCAAACTACCCCCCCCCCATAGTTGGGAAAATTTATTGTCAACTATGTATCCAATGGAAAAAAAGCCTAAAACCAGAGCAGATAATTACTGGTATTAGCTATATTACTGAGGAGTCGATTTTTAAAGCTGAATTATTTTAAACTGACTTACAGTGAACAGAATTACCATGCATAAAGGCATTTCCTGAACTCAACTAACCTGGTGAGCCCAGTCCTCTTGAGTTGCCCCTTCCATTAATAACAATGAGCCAGGCTGAAGGGGAAACCGTAGATACCCACCCCCATTCTTTCTGCGCATTTCAAATACTCTTGTAGCACCTGTAAAATTTTGAAGATTTTGAAAGTGTGTTTCAACCAGATTAAATGTTTGTAGAACGTAACTACCTGTACTATAATCATAGCTGTGTTCTACTTTTAAAAAATTTCACACATTTTAAAAATTTTGACTGTCTCAGTTTGTGCATTTATATGTAAATATAAGTATCACAACCCCTTTAACCCTTAAGGGATGCGCTAATTATATGTCATGCACACCCCAAAGATCTGGCAAACTTTAAGGTTGGCAGATTAAAAAAACAATTCAATGGAAAGTGGAAGGTGTGCAAATGCACTTGGTGTAGGAAAAATTTTTTAACAAATTTTCCCTATCTTCCACAGGAAGTTGAAAGAGACTATTTACATTATAACCCTGTGTGGGGCCTCTTGTACAAAACACTTAGTACATATTTTTTCTAATTTATTTCATTTTATTTTGTAAAATTAATATTACAGCTCACCCAATGTCAAAACAGATAAGAACTACAATCAGTAACAAATTTCAAGTATGTTTGTTGTAAAATATTTACGTAAATTTACTGAGATCGGGAGATGCAATAACTTTTTTGGAGGTATACATGTTTTCCTAACATTTCTTTGCAAAATTACAATTATAACTGACATCATAAATATATCCCTGGATATATTTATGAGCAAATAAATAAAAAGACGTCATGGGGAGAGAGAGGAGCAAGACATCACCCCATCAAGTCAGCAACAATGATGATCTCCCCGAGACGCCCACTGACTGAGCTGAGCAGAGTCTAAAGTTGCCAGCAGTCGTTTATGGGCCATCAAAGTGATGGAAACTCTTCCCCCTTAATACAGCCACGTCGTATGGCGCGTAGCATTAATACTCATATGAGGATTCCCATCTATCACCCAAAACCTGTTATAGATACTATACTAACTATGCCCTCAGTAGCAATCCACAATCCCCAGTCTCTGTCTGTAACAGGAAGTGGTAGTCATTAACCTGACTTTTTATGGTCCTGCAGTATCTTTGTCTGTAACAGGAGGTAGTATTCAATAACCTGACTTTTCATGGTCCTGCAGTGCCTTCAACAGATCTCCCATCATTTTGTAGGCGTTTTCTTTAGGATAATTTTCTATGGCTTAATACCATTAATTTATTTTAAACACTTCTAACCCATTTTTCACCAGGTATGGAGAAATCTTGTCCTATCTAAGGTTAAAACAACCATCCACAGGTGACTGACAGTCTCTGCCTTCCTTTGAAAAGAAGGAGAGCTCATGAAAAACCTAAACAACTTTTTGTGAGAGGCCTTACAACTCCAAGCTAGAGAAAATGTAGTTGATGATGTAAGTGGTGCAGCGGCCTTAACAGATAATATTTAGCAGAATATGATCCTCACATCCCTGACATCTCTCCCCCTCTCCTCACAAGGGGTTAAAACAAGGATGGAGTTAAAAGGATTTTGGTAGACAAGGAAAGGGTGAGCTACCACTTCGACTTATTTCTACACATCGCCTACCAACAGAGTACTCTCGCTTTTAAATTATAATTAAACTGTTTAAATTTAATTTTTTTCCACTGCCTGCCAAATGTAATACTAATGTAGTCAGAGGACTTAGTTAACCACATATGCACTGGTAGTACATCGGAGGAGCCTACTGGACAGGGATTCGAAGAATTAAGAGCTATGGATGGCCAAGCCCACTGTGGGAATGTTGTGGGAGAGATGCCTGAACCCCACCACTCTTGTGACCTCAGTATAAACTCCCTGACAGACAAGCAACAAGCACAGATTTTCTTGCCCTCGAAATTTTTAGAAGAATCCCTCCTTTTTGAAGAGGAAAGATGACAACATGCAGGGGAAGGAAGAAGAAAGAAGACAATAGGAGTTGCACAGAAGGGAGGATAAGCCTTGCAGAGACAAGGAAAATGCAGTTTAATGCTCTTAATTATTAGAACTTCCAATTCAGATGACTCAACACTTGCTACACAGTAGTGGATGCTTCCCACTCAGATCAATCTTCTTCCCAACCACAGAAAGCAATGACTCAAATGTGTACCCCCCCTCCCCCAAGGCTGATCCAGCATTCCAAACATTCCAGGAATGGAGACATTGGTGGGATGACCCTTCTAAGCTCCCTCGAGAAAAGTACATGATCCAGATGGAAATGTGCCTGTGTGTTGGGGCATAGTTTGCAAATTTTCTCCACAGCACCATCATGCAACACTGATTGTGAAGCGTTCAAATGAGGATTGTTAAGAGTTCCGAAATCCTCCCAACTTCATATGATGTTCCCCTGTCCAGATCTTGTATGGCTGTCCTCTCATGTCATGCACCCCTGCCCACCCTCAATCATTTTCACAAGAGTGGTAGGCCAAGAGTGAGGACTGTGGCCATTGTGCCGCTGCCCATGCTGAGCAGGTCGAGACTGTATGACAAGCATTCTCACTGCTGGGATAAAGTTGGAACCCAAGTCATGGGATGTGGAGAGTCCAGGGATTTCAGGATTCATCTCTTCAGTGGTTATGCATGGTAGCGTAACCATAGTTTCCTTTGCCCAGTGCCACCCTCTAATGTTGACCTCTTCCCCCATAACCCCATGCTCCGACCTAGAAAAGCAGTCCTTAGATGACATCCCCCCTGAAGTGACCCCATGTTGTTCTCAAAGGCTCATAGGAAAGGAGCCTGCTCAAGAGTGCACTACAAGCAAGAGGGGGGAGGGAGCTGTTGGTATATGAAAGATACAGTGGTACACTTGTTGTACAAGAAGACAGTGCTTATGTTCATATACCATTTTTATACCTCCCTTAATAATATGTTCAAGTGCAACAAACTTCCTGTCATGGGGGTAATGATATTTTACTATTTTGGCAATACTGCTGCTTCCAGGACAATCACTCGGTTAGTTAGCCTGAGAAAGTCCTGGCGGTTACAACTAATTTGTGTCCCTTGTTTTTGTATCATTCTGCAAGATTACACTGTAAGAACCTACTTTACACTGGTGTTTGCTTTCACCCACCATCAGTGTTAAGCAAGAAATTCATAAGCATACAGGTATGGTCAGTTGAAGAAAAATGCAGGCACATATCCTTTGTATGCATTTGAGAGAATCTTGGAGGGTCTTTACCAAGGGGACACATATGACAGCGCTCCTACCAGTGTACCTGCAATAATAGGGTGAAACAAGGTCAAGGTTTTATGTCTTGTAGACGCTTTCAGTAGGTCTTCAGAGTTATCCCTTCACTTGGATGTCTGTAAGGCCCTTTGGCAAGCTTAGAGGATGATTTTGCTGGATCTGTTCACATCATCCATGAACACAAGACTACTACAGTACTGTTCTTTAGAGTCGAACCCAGCTGCATGAAAAGTAGATGCTGTGCTCTAGCCTTGGGAAGGCCTGGAGATGTATACTTTTCCAATGTGTGAACTGCTGATGCTGGTGTTTAAATGGAAGTGTGACTGCTTCACAACACCATGAAGTAAGAGGACTTGTGGCCTAGTCAATGCCAAGTTCCAATGGTCCCCCCTCCACCCCCAAAAAATTCCTGTTATGGCCACTAGGGAGCAGTGAGAGTCATCTGAGAGTTTGCTATTATATCCCAAACTTCACCAGAAACTGACTCATCACTCTGAACGGAGGAAATGTACATGCACCAGAAAAAACAAAGTGCACTAGATCACTCATAGTAATGCCAGGCATCACATTATAAAACTGAGAAGGTTAAATGAAAATGCACTAAAAATGACTATAGGCACAGCAGAAAACCCGTAATGGCCCTAGGATGACTGGCAGCACATCTGGATAACAGTGAGGCTATTTATATGACTAATGGGTTTGTAATAAACTTTTCCTATATAAGTAATGATGCATATGACAGTAAATGCCTTATCACAGGTCCTAATGGGAAGCAATGGTTCCTTCAAAACATTGACATCAAACCCACTAACAAAATAAGAGCTTCTTTCAATTTGAACAAGTTTTCTTCAAGTTTTTTTTTTATATGTTGATTATAAGATTCCTTTATCTTTCTGGCAAACAAACTAGCTTGGTATAAGTTTTCATTCGGTGGTCAGGAGGAGGTGTTACCACCTAGCTGTGAGGCTGGGTAGCACCTAACACAGCAGTGCCCTGGCCAAAAATACGGATATCACTTCCCTATGGATTATCATGTAAGTAACACTATCCTGAATCCTCTTCAAACCTAAGAAGAAAGACTTACCATTTACACTATAGAGGTGACATAGCTACAGAGTAAGATATTGTTGTCACTTACCTAAGGAGACCGAGGCAACTGATGGATTTTTGCGTAAAGCAATGTGATTTTCTGATGCCCATGCTGTGGTGTCATAGCCATTACGATAGAGAGAGAGATAACAGCAGTTATACTGATTGCCAGTATATCTTATCAACCTGAAAATATGAAAAAAATTGTACAAAATACTTAAAGTTTTAAAGACTTTATTACCTACAAAAACCTACCCCACAGTATCAATAATTAAAATGTTTTGTTGTAAATAAATATGAACTTTAGTATGCGTGGCATATTCTAAAGAACCTCCTCTATCATGCCAGCACCCTCTAATCCATCTGTATTTTCCTTGCATACTTTATATATTCTTTGCCTCTTTCACATCTTTTTATATCTTCTACTTAAGATGAATATGGGAAAACTGAAGTTGAAGAGAAATACTTGAAACTTCTGAAGCAGTATTTTGAAAATTGCAGAGAAAAATAAACAACATGCAACAGGTGAAGTTAAAAGGCAATAAAGGAGGATAAAAATGGGAAAATCCCAAGGGTCACCTTGAAAAACAAGCAATTTGATAAATGCTGGAGAGTCTTCAACCATGAGCTTACCAGAAAGAGACAGGACTAGAAGAAAGGGAAAAGATATGTAGGAAACTCGGTTCTGTGTACCTAATGTAAATAGATGGTGATGAAATGAGATTTTCAATGCCTGGACAGTAAGGTAAAATTCAGGGGAGTAGTTTTGGAGCTCAACACCAATTTATAAATAAAATCCATACGGGGAGACTATCAGATGCTTATTAGCTTAGAGTAGAACCTTGTCTTGCAATCAGACCAACAAAGCATCCTCTGCACTGTATATGGAAATGAAAATGAAAAGTTGGATCCTGGGAGGTTATAAGTATTGGAGGAGGAAAGTGGAAAACCATGCTGTGATAGATAGGCTGGTCTAGTAAAGAGGTAGGGCATGTCTGTCCATTTGGGGACAATGGACTGTAAAGCCGAGACTGAAAATGCAGTAAAAGAAAGTGCATCATTAGCCTTGAAGAATTGTTGAGGTAATTAGACTACTTATGAAAAAAAAAAAAAAATTACATTAGTAGAGAGAATAATGAATACATAAAGCTTGCACTACTCTACATGGCAGAAACATGGGCACTGACAATGAAATAGGAAGAATATAACCAATTTTGTGTCTAACCCCACAAAAGAAAACACTTGACATAAAAACAGCCATGGTGACAACAAATATATGGAAGTAAGATTTTTTCACCTGTAACACTGGCTTTCTGATCAAAGTGGCAAAAGCATGTCAGATGTGAACAAATTGTCATAAAATTAAATACAGTGTGTGCCTGTATAATTTTTTCATTAACAGCTTATTGGCAGTTATCATCAGACTTTTTATTATCTAGGCCAGGGTTAGCTTCTCTCACCACTGGTTTGTAAGTATGCAGAATGAAGCATTTTTGGTTTGAATTATCTGTAAGTATGCAGAACAAAGCATTTTGGTTTGAATTACCAATGTTCAAAACACTAAATATTGCCACATTTTTTTCCAGTGGTTTATATTTTACTGTAGAGCAAAAGGCTTCATTCAGCAAAATATTTTTAAAAAATTAATCTCAAGAAACAACTCCAATTCAATGCGACTGAAGTTGAAAACATGACCCCACCACAACTAATTAGGTACCATGCAGCAATCCTCCACATCATCATCAATGACCTTATCATGTTGGGTTATCAAGAGAGAGGGTGGATTTTGGCAAGTTTTGACCCAGTGAGAGAAGGAAGGACAATTCATTTATATTTTCTCTGGTTGTGCTCATATGTACAACCAGAGAAAATAATAATGAACTCTCTTTCCATGGTTAAGATGCAGCCAGTTGTACATATGAGCAAAACCAGAAAAATATAAATGAATTCTCTTTCCTTCTCTCACTGGGTCAAAACTTGCCAAAAACCACCTTCTCTCTTGATAACCCCAAATGATAAGGTCAATAAAGATGGTGTGGAGGATTACTTTATGATACCTACTAAGTTGTGGTGGGATCATGTTTTCAAATCACTTCAGTCACATTGTATTAAAGAGTTGTTTTTTGAGATTAATTTTAAAAAAATATATTTTTAACTAGAATATTTTCAAATCTATAAGTTGAGGCCTAATGTACTCAATTTCAGTTGGGATTATAGTTAATAAAAGGCTGAGATGTTAAACTGGTCAGTGCCAGAAGATTTGTATTTCTTTAGTTTATAACTGAATAAATCTACTTGGCATAGCAACAAATGTGGGTGCTCTTTAGACCACAATGCAACCTTTAAGCAACTTTATCTGTCATACTTTGTTAGTTTATTTCTTCAACTGCTCGTTTTATTTGTTTATATATCCTTTTATTTTCTCTAACCTCTGATATACAGTATTTTTTTTATAATATTTTCTTTTAGGTGGTAGCTTCATGGAATACAATAATAATGGTAATGGAAAATATACTGTACCATCATCCTAGTATCAGAGGACTGGTTAAACAAATCATTTATAACTAACATAATCCTAGTAAACTGTACTTCGTTTCACACAGTCAAAACTGTAAATTAATATAAACCAAATATTTTAAAATTTTTTGTGTAGCTTTACTTACCTGTGTAACAAATCAACAATTTCAGGCAGCCAGTCTGTATTTTTTTCCAAAGTTACCCCAGAGTATGAGTAATCACAAGGTCCAATCCATGACAGAAGATGAGGCAAATTGTGCCACTGTCCGTCAACCATTGCACGTCGCTGATACCACTTCAGTCGTTTACGAAGGACTCTAAACAGTACCTAAAAAGCAAATTTATAAAATTGGATACTTTTACCCTCTCAACTAAAATATATCTTTTTCTTCTCTTTTGATTTATTGCTCTTCAACTTTAAATAGCAGGGATATCCTACTTCATTTAAATTTTACACATCCTTGACTTCTTGATGATTCCTCTACTATTAAGGACCCACATAAAACTGGTTTTAGATATTGATATAAACATTTTTATTATAAAATTTCAAACTAAAATCTTCTTTAAATAAGAACTTCAGTTTTGATAAACAAGTACTTGAATGTTATGCTCTAATTTACCAGCAATTTTCATCTTTGGTGTTACATGTTTATAATTTTGCTGATTTATCACTACTATATGCACCTTTTCCATGGATCTTTTAAAATGTTATGCCTTAATTCACTATATCCAATGAACTTATTCTTTTGTATTATAAATTGTGATATATTGATTTTGTTTTGGTTTGGAAACCGATTTCACGGTAAGTTTATTTCGCCGTATTTAACTCAGTTCACAGCGCTTTTCTTGATTCTAGTTAGCATAAATGAATCTCTAGATACTTTATTTATATGGGGCAAGGTTACTTTTCGTTATATGAAGTGTTTTTAAGTCGAAATATAACAAATATGTCTCGTTGTGAAATTAATTTAGCTATTTTTTTTTTTAATAGATGACGTTGGCTGTTTGGGGGCGTTTGTGTAAAAAAAATCAAAATTCTGTTCCCTATTTTCACTTGATTTAATCATAACATGAGCTTTACGTATTTATCGTTTATCAGCGTAAAAATACCAGTACAGTAATGTGTTCTTTCAGGCCCAGTAGTTTTGATTAAAATACTTTCTCTCCAATTTTAATTACGGTCGAGCTTCATCCATGCTGCCAATGCATGATAATTTATAGTCATTAGCAACTTGAACATTGTTTTCTCAGCATCAGCTACAACTTACAGCTTAAATTTAGCAGTATATTTCCTTGCCGATCTTTTGTCCATACCAAATAAAGGTATAATGTGAAAATATATCGGTCCTATTCTACTTAACGTTGTTTGTACTATAGCTACGGTAATTGTTTACTACTGTGCGAAGGTTGAAATACAAGCAAAACGACTGTCGTTCGGTTGTTTATGGCTGTACGCATTTACGCAAGAGTATAAATGTTACTAACAATACTTTTATCATTCTCTTTTGCTTTTTTAACTAGAAGATGGGATAAAGAGATGGAGGAAAATAAGTTGGTCTATTATAATTTGGTCTCTCTCACTGCCTGATTGTATGCTACTGCCTGCGCTTGCGCGAAATTTAAAAATGTTTTATAAATATTGTCGTATCGGAATTAATTGCTTACCCCACTGCAAAATCGAATTATCGTAACTTGAGCACTACCCGAGTATTTTAATAGTTTTATTCACAAAAGTGCATTTAATCATGAAAACGAGATGAAAATACAGTAATCAGTGAGTATTTCTCAGTGAAAAATACCATGATACTGTGAATGGGCGAATTTTCAGTGAATAATGCAAATATATGTTCCATAGAGAAATCCGCGAATAGGCGAGTCCGTGAATTGTGAGACCGCGAGTACAGGGAGTTTACTGTATCTTGTATCTTTAACTGAATTATTTAACATATATACCAGTTTAAAAGTACTCCAAACTATGGAAGTAATTTATGTGTAAGCAAAATGTAACTGATTTCAAACAGTATCATTTCTATAAATAATACAAGCTATGCAACAAACATAAAAACTAAATGACTTGCAAAAAACAATTACCGTATGCCCTTGTGATGTCATGAAATTTGGCCAGTAACGTATGACTGACGTCCCATTGCTAGTGTCACTAAGGCAAAGTTTTCCACCCTCATTTACAAGCCAATCAGGTATATTGACGTTCAAATTATCTGCATCTAGATGAGGTATCTGTAAATATGAAGGAATAAAAGAAGTAATACAAAAGAATTCAGTGCAATTCTTGAATGCGACATAGAATTAGCACTGAAGAACTAAAAGGTATCTAGTAAATATGATATATAACACAAACCAAGGTACAGTGACCCCTTTCAAAACATCATCATAAAATAGGACCAAAAAACCATAACTTCGAAAATTTTACCAAATCTGCACTCTGCCCAACTCAATGAGGTATGACTGCTTTTCACAGGTCTCTCCTCTTTTCTCCTTGGGACAACCCCAAGATGCTGACCCAGGTTAATGGGCTAGGAAAATGGTTCTTTGTATCCCACAGGGTTGTAATGCTGTCAGTGCACTTCACATGGTGCACTGTAGGCATTACTTGAGTTATTTGAAGCATCTCTTTGGCTCCTAGCTGCAACCTATTCCATTCCTTTTGCTGTACCTCCTTCATTCATATTCTCTTTTTTCAATCTTGCTACCCACCCTCTCTTGGCAATTATTTCATAATGCAACTGAAATGTTTTCCTTCTATCTTTTAAACCTTTTTCCTCTCAATTTTCCTTTCAGCACTGAATGACATCATAGGTCCCAGTGCTTGGCCTTTGACCAAAATTCTATATTCCATTTCAAAGCACTCTGTAAAGTAATTGGTTTATACTTATGACAAAGTCTCTTTTATAATCTGTGAAAGAGGAAACTAACTTCAGGTGGCACTGTCTTGTGGGATCCAGTTGTAATAGCATCTCTGGTCCTTTAGGTCTAAACCCCTGACTTGCTGTGCCATGGATAAGACTTTTTTGTCTTCTTTTGAAAGTTTATAAACCATTTTAGAGAAATAGCTTTTTGTCCCTTCCTGAACATCAAGCAACTTTATAAAGGCAGCAGCATAACCCTGTCAAAATGTTACCAGGCTGATTAACTACTGTTAAAATCTCAAGCCCTAGGATGCCGTTTAGTTTGTATTGTAATTTCTCAATCTCTTGAATGAGTCTTTGTAGCAGCAGGTAAATCATACAGCAGCTATCCAAAGTTCAATTATTTACCTTAATGTTTCTGTAAAGCTTTCTACCATACTCAAAAAGTGAATGAAGCCTGGGTACATCTATCCCAAATTTATATTTGCAAATGGGCTTACAAATTTTTTTTTTTTTTAATAGTTATTGAAGGTGGTGGCTCCTCTTATTGGCTGGTAACAGAACGACTCATCTGGGAGAGCCTGGCTGACTAATGTACTCAATGTTGGCTGGCACCAGTTCCTGGGGATTTTGGTCATAGAGCGCTGTGCCTAAAGTAGTGGGCAGCTGAAATGTTATCCCAAGGGCACTTCTTGCCATTCTCCTGGCACTGGAAGGGAGAAGAAGGGTCTCCTGGGTTACGTTTAGAGATGGTTTCCACCGGAGGATGGCGAGGGCCTCCTTATATTGGAGACCGTGATGGTCACTGTCGCTCTCTAGGATTTTTGCGCTTCTTACGATCATATGCCTTTACAATTTCAATTTTGGATAAGGAAAATCTAAAACATCTACTTAAAAGATAGTACATACCTCTCTTGGCATTGACGTATCAAAGCTTTCATCACGAAGGGAGTACCTCTTTGGTTCATTAAGTCTTGAGCTTTCAACACAGTATGTTGGCCGTTCCTCTAAGAAATGGTCAGTTGGATGATCATCATTTCTCCTTTGATGTGAATATGTATCATAATCAGTATCATGGGATCGGAAGTTTGCAGTGTGACTAGGAAGGCCACTAAGGCCAGGTGAAGATGTGTAATTATTATCGTATTCAGCACGGTACCCCTGCAAATCATCAAAGTTTGTGTTTTGCATTTTGTAAGGACGCTCTCCTTCAGATCTGTTGAAAAAATAAAATTTACAATTTATTACGAATAAGTTTCATGAAAAAATAAATAAATCTCGTGGTTCACATACATAAACCTTAGTTTAGTTAAGTTTAATGTCTGGAAAGAAGAATCAACACTGCTGAATACATATTTTGAGTGAGAGGCACTAGAATCATGCTCTATTTTCCAATCACTGGACACCACATTCTTCAGCCACTCAGTTACCAATGAAAACCTGTCAGAAAGATGTTATGTCCTGAAGCTGGAAGATTGATAAAGATCTCATACTGACAAGATCTGAACATGTGATGAGAAGGGATGAGAAACAGTCAAGTCAGAAAAGCCGTAGATATGGAAGTAGGATGAAGATATCTAAGCAAGCTAAGGAAATCATGGAAAATGAGGGCTAATGGAAGTTCAAGTAGAAATTTTACCAAAGGAGAATAGTGAACTCATTTCATGTCCAGTTACACAAAGGTAAAACCTGACATAAAAATATTCATGATGTATACTGTACAGTAATGGAGAAATTTCCCATCCAGTGATGTGTGCTCCATTTTATTTTTTCTTGTCATAGGTGGTACCTTCTTTGTGAAATGAATAGGTGGTACCTTCTTTGTGAAATGTATTTCATTACAGATCACTGTTCACCAATTATTTCAAATATATTCACAATCTGGCCAAGGAAGATTCTTGTATCTGGTCATATGCTTAGTTTTCATCATACGATTTCATTCAATACTCTTTCCCTTTGTAACAAGAAAATGCAAAGCTATTTGATTAGCCATACATTCATAGATGTTTGTAAACTTTGTCTCTAAAGTCCATGTTATTCTTGACGTACTGTAATATGTTACTATAAATTATTTACATGATTATTGCCTTAACTCTGAAGCCTCCAATTCTACAAGGAGTGAATACCTAATAAAAATATCTACAATGCATTACTGAACATTTCACAAATTATCATTACCTATAATCATCTGGATGCTGACGTTTACCAAAAGGCGGTTCATCATAGAATGGTCGACGATGGTCCTCACCAGGTAAATGTGAATCTTGGAAAGTGCTTGGTGTACCAAAACCTGGGGGGGGATGTAGTCCTGCAGGTCCCATCCCTAGCAAGGGTGGGGGAGGTCTGCAAATAATTGACACAAAATATTATCAGCATATTTAATAAATACAGATGTTCATTAAGCTAAGATGTTACTCTCTGGAAAGACAAACTTGAAGAATGATGTACAGGCAGTTCCTGGTTACTGGCGATCCAGTTTTTCTGGGCTTGTCTAGCGACAAAAATCAACAAATTTTGGTGCCAATTTCTGCATATCGGCGCCGACACATACCCTAACATGGGCGCTGATATGTGTCGATTTCCGTTTATCGCTGCCGATACATACCTAACAGGCGCCGATAACAGAAAATCAGCGATTTTCAGTTATCAGTGACTTTCACCTATTATCATGCCATCAAAACAGAACCCCCACCGATAACCAGGGACTGGCTGTATTCAGGAAAAAGGAATAAGATAACCTGGCACAAAGATGCAGCCTGGAGGATCTTATAACCTTATTTTCACAGCTGCTCAACATTTGTCACCCTCATTCATCACTCCTCAGAAAAGTTTCATTTTTTAAATGTACATTTCATCAAATTTCCTTCCATAAAGAAGACCTGCTCATTTTGCTGTTTTGATGCCCCAGATCAATAACCAACACATTTTAAATTTAGGACTCTAAAAATGTTGTTCAGCTTTTCTTCAACTCTGATGACAACAATATTGTTTCCAGAAACACAACAGATGACTTGATATTCTTCCTACTGTTCTCAAACCTTGTGTTGCACCCTGTACAAGGAGTGAAAATTGACAACAAGATTTAAGATAGAAAATTTGGCTAGGAAGCCTAGAAAGTGGGTGAAACTACTGAACCCCGGGTTCGAAATTTTGTATCAGCCATTCAGTGTTGACACCCTTGTTTACAACTTCCGAAAAAAAATTTGTCATATCTCTTTTGATTTTAAAAATGGTTGGAAAACAAGACTAAAGATAGGCAGTTGGAATGGTGGTTCCGTAAACAGGCTAGAAAATTGCAGACAACCGAAAATCTAATAGGAAACCCCGTGGATCACTTGATTTTGGATCAGCTGCCATTAGTTCGTTACTAGACAAGCCCGTAAAACTGGATTGCCGATAACTGGGGACTGCCTGTATATGTTTTTGATATTAACTTTACATGAAATATATTTTTTTAAAGATTCCACTTGAGAAGGCTCTACCAAGTCAAAACTTTTAATCAAAACAATTGAGACATTTTGCAACGCACGAATTCCTTACTCCTAGAGTGCTTGAAAGACTTATAGGTGATACGGTTTTGATAATTAGGAAAAGTATCAGGTTTGTAACTAATATGAATATAAATAAGACCCATCACCATTTTTATGTTGTTTAGGAATATGACATTTTTGATAAAATAAAGTTTTATGTATACCTACCAAGTAATTGCATAGCCTATAGTTTCCTTGCATGGCAGCCTAAATTAAAAAATTCGCGGGTAACGCCTCAAAGTAGTGTAGTTTACTGCATTACCACTTTACCAGTTAACATAATGAAGCCATAACCCCACTGTGAACCAAGGGTGGTACATAATTATGCGGAAAGGCTCTGGGCTGCCCAGGCTCTGGTCAGGAAGGAGGGTTTTTTTTTCAGAGGCACTACTAGGGACACTCGAAGGAGTATTGAGTTGCGTCTGTCTCAGTAACGCAGTTTGCTAGTTTACCGTGGAATTTATTAACTGAGAGTGAGTATCATTCCATGATTCAAATTTACCACATTTCACTACAGTAGCGAATTCACAATCAAATTTGCTACTGTAGTGAAATATGGTAAATTTGAATCAGATCTTAAAAACAAACAATAAAATACTGATCCTGAAAGCTGTAGGCTTTGAGGTTACTCAAAATCAGCGATAATACATCACCAAAATCTGGTTTCTGACCAGCAAATTAAAGACAAAACTGACACTGACACTCGGTGTTGACTTGAGCACCGCCATAAACAGAATGAGGCTGCCTGCTAGTAGTTCCTGGTATTCCTGTCAGTGGGCAGGACCAGTCACCTGCACTATACTCTGAGGCGTTACCAGCGAATTTTTTAATTTACGCTGCCATGCAAGGAAACAATAGGCTATGTAATTATTTGGTAAGTCACTTATACATAAAAACAGTACTATGTAAAAGTTTATTGACAAAATAAGCAGTACTAACCTTGTAAAATTTGGTGGCAGCCCAGGAGGAGTAGGCAGTAAAACTTTGTTTGCAGCTTGACCTCCATGAGGAGTTGGCAACAGAGGTCTGTTAATTGACTGATTACTGTGTGGAGTTGGCAGCAAAACTCTGCTATTTGCTGAAGAGTCGGAAATTGCTGCTGACCCAGCAAGACCTGGTGGTGGCTGGCTTAGATCCGGTAATACTGACTGCCCTTGGGAATCTGGCTTATATCTCAAATGGTCAATTTTCAATGGCATGGGGAGAGGGACTTCTTCAACCTGTAATGCAAATTCTTATTTAAAATCTTGATACCCCCAAAATAAGTCACTACAATGACAATTATTAACATTTTTTCTTAAAGATGCAAATTACATTTGCTGACGAACGTAAACACTTGCTCTCGTAACTGAAACTCCTTGCTGAGAATAATGTTAAATTGCAAGTAATTATTACTTTGTATATCAAATATATATACAGTATTGTGATATTAAATCTTGACTATATATCAAAATAATGAATTCACATTTCATCAAAAACTACAACAGTATTTTGTTCACTGGGTAAACAAACCTTCCCCTTGGCAACAAAAAATACAGTCAAGAATTTTGTCAATCCTACAAAAAAATTTGGTTTTATATGGCAAAGAAAACACCTTGCCATAATAAAGGTGTTATATATCATAATTCCATGTAATGTGAAAATGAAAACATACCAGGCTTACGAAAGACAAGAAATAACTTAGTTGCTATGTTAAGCTTTTTGTATTAATGCTACATTACATCCCAACAGATTCTCTTTAATCAGATCTCTGTCCCATTCACTTCTTATACATAGAATTTACAGCTCTTGCAAACCATTTAATTATATTTTACAAAGGCAAGCTAATGTGAACACTTCTTCCAGTGGCTCAAGCTACATCTGAACAAACACGAGTGCCTTGATTTCTTCACTACAAGAACGTACGAGAGAGAGTAATACTTACTTTACTATCTTTCAAGTGATCAGGATATCCTTTGGCAACCAAATGATCATATACGTGATGACTAGATTGCTGCTGCCACTGCTGCTCTTCAGTGTTCCCATACCTGAAAACAAAATATCTGATTGTCATTTGTACTTCATTACTGTCTTGCATAATTGCCTTTCCTTTCATGAAGGCAATTGAAAAATGAATATTGATGACTGAAAACTGTTGAGATTGCCAAGTAAAACAGCTTGGGATATTCTAGAAAAGCTGTGTTCAGCAATGCAGACAAACAATGAAGAGGGTAGTTAAGACATATTTCAAACAAGACCAAAACTTACCCATATGACCCAATCTGTATATTGAGTTCCCAAGAAGGTGGAACACTATGATATTCCTTTCCATTTGCTTCACTACTTTGTGGTGGAACTCCCTGAACCACTTCTTGTGCTGTGGGAAGATTCTGGTTGGGGTCGGCATGTCCATAACCATAGCCTTCCATTGGACTGTATGTGATAGCACCTAAAAGCAAAGATCATGAATAAAATAAGCCTTGTAATAACACAAGCCACAACTGATTACAGGTCCTTCTTCTGGTAGCATCTACATCAAACAACTCTGAGTACCTTTCATAAATATTATTTCCCAGGTGACAACATACAAGCAATATAGATCATACTCAGAATTACTAAACATACCATCAGCTGAAAAGTAAGGTACAGGGAATTGCTGATTTGGTGGAGGCACTGAATTAGGCACTGTGAATGTTTCTGGAGCTGTTGCTGTAGCTTCCACGGCCGCTGAAGACTCTGCTGCCGTGCTTTCTGTCTTGTCTTTCTCGTCTTTCATGAAATGCAAGCAAAATTATTTCAGGATAGTGACAATGTCAATGAAACCCTAATTAAAAAATGGAAAAACATTATTTTTGAAGGGCATTCGCATTCTCCCCTTTCTGATTGTGCAAAAATATTTGGCTGTGAAGAGCTCATTAAAGGCCTTAAGCCACTACCAGATCCTAAGTCCTGGTCCTTATGTTTTCACAAGTGTGTGTGTATGTGTATTGTGCCATTTTTTGTATATGTCAGTCAACTTGATACAGTATGGTTCAATAAACTGGTCACACTTTGTGTTTCTCTGCTCTTACACTGTTTTTTCCCCATTTCTTTAATCAATTACTTCAAAATCTTTTATCACTAACTTAATATTTTATTTTTACTTTAAATTCCAAGAAGACACCTTCTCATCACATACTGTCATCTTAGCTTGAGAAAAAAATAAAGTGCATGATTTCATATAGAGTAAGCAATACATACCATCTTTTTCTTCATTATCAGGTTTCTTTTCCTCTTCCTTCTTGACCTCCTTAGATTTTTTGGTGCTACAAGTTTTACTATCCTTAACAGTATTTAAGCCTGATTCTTCTCTAAGGTCATCTTGTTCTTTTATAGCAGCCTTCAACCTACGCACACCATGAAATGAAAGACAATATAGTGTGGCACTTAACTAGATGATGTATGGAAATCCTAAGTACCAAAACTAGCCACTTTTTGTGAACTATAACAATCTAGTCAGTAATATGCCACCTCACATATTAAACTTTGGCAACTGATTTCTCACAGAAAAAATGCAAAAATAACTTACGTCAGAATGTCACCATGCTCCCTTAAAAACTGTACTCTCTTATATGCAAACCAGTATTTATCTTCTACTGGAAGTTCTTTGGAAGTTAAAGCCAACAAGACTGATGCCAATACCCCCTGACAGTCAAGGGGCTGTCTCTGGTAGCATATATCGAAGACATGATGGTACAAATGCACATATCCTCGATCTTTCTTTAAGGCTTTACGAAGCACTGCTAGAGCTCGATCAGCTTCCATCAACACCTGTACCAATTTTCAGTTTTAGAAACTATACATTTTGGTAATGCTCCCAACACGTTATTTACATAAAAGTTTGAACAGACCACTGACCAAAAAATCTCAAGGACAGTGGCCTGTATTTTCAACAAAGGAAATAAGAAAAAAGGTATAATGTGAAATTTTTCTAAAGAGATGTATGGCATATGGCAACAAGAATCTGAACAATTATATCAAAATTTGTCACAGTTTTGTAGTTATAGGGGATTTCCCACAACCACTCCCTACAACTGAAGCACTTAATTTGTAAGAGGCAAGTATAATATAGTATAGTTTGTTAAAATAAAATACAACAAATTTAATTGAAAAATCTTTCAAACTGACAGCTCTTTTTCCCCATTAAGCTCAGTATTCTTGAAACCTTGGTTCAAGTACCACTGCCTATATCAGCTTATGATCAGGAAACTCCACCTTAAGAACCCCGTATCTCAAAATGTGACATACAACATCAAAATACTGTATTATTTCTCCAATTATTTCTTAAATATTTCAAGAATTTTAGGCCTAAACTTCTCAAAGGGATGGTAATATTTGTTTTTATATATGAAAGGATCAAATTTTTGCAGATTGTTTTCAGTGATGGTAAAAATAAAAATGCTACATAACTTCTTTTTTTTTTTCAAGCCAAAGATATCAAGAGAACAACAACATAAATGTGTGAAGGTTATGACAAGGGCTTTGGAATTATATACTCACAGTGGTACACACTGAATAAAGATACAAAGTGACACTCTAAACTCTCAGGGTGATGAAAATAAGTCAGTTACTCAAAATTCTTGATCCTGCCTGATGAAGTGGCCCATTTAGAAGGTGGACCTCGCAACTGTGAGGTTCTTACTAGCTTACTGATTGCAGAATCCATCATTTCATTTCTTATTCATAACAAAGCATATAGAGGCGAAAGAACTGATGACCCAAATGAAAATTGGAAAATGAATACTGATAAGCACTAGAATGATGATTGCTACCAAAGCAAATGCCTAAGAAATGAGCAAATGAGCTATTTACAGCAGCTAAAGCTCACAAAAAGTGAGGTAAATGGCCATTATGTCTCTAAGGATCTAAAAAGACAAGCAGACAAAGTTTCTTCTTCTGCTTGATGGACAAATGACTGGTGAACCTAGCCATGCACAGAACTGCATATAAGGCATTCAAGAAAAATGGGAACATATTACATTTAGAGTAACTCCTTTTTCAAAAAATTTCAATGACCTTTGTATTTAGTTTTCAAAAGTCAAAAGGACATTCTCAAGTTTTTTAAGTAGTAAATAAATTGGATATTTCTCCCTACTCTTTTCCAGTCTTACCTTGAAAAGAAAACGTGCATACTTAATGGCAAGCCATGAGCGTTGTCGAGGCAAAGTGAGTGCGCGTGAAGCGTCTCCATATAGTTCCTCAACACGTTCATTGCATCCTGCTCGCCGTTCTAATTCAATAAGTTGCATTCTGTAAGTTGAATAAAGTAATGTAATATTTCAGTACCCCATATACAGTCATACCCTGAACTTATGCGAGGTTAGGTTCCAGAACCCCTCGCGCAAGGTGAGTTTCCGTGTAAGCTTGGCACGGTTTTTAAAAATGCTAATAAATGCTTATTTGTAAAGTTTAAACACTAAATATGACCCTAATCATGCTCCCAAATTATTAAGCTAACTTTTAAATGAAATTAAAGTTACTGTAATTTCATTTAAAAGTTAGCTTAACCCATTATCCTTAAAAAAGAAATAAATGGTTGACATAAAAACAGTTGGAAGAGAATTCCTCTCCCTCTCCCCTTCCGACCGATCTATTTATAGAAGTCTCAACCTCTTTTTAATAACTTCTTCATTCTACGTCTCTTTCCCTTTGTTCTGAAATGCTTTTCCATGAACAAACAGTGTTTTTTATTTGGACTCATACAACTCTTAGTTATTATCTCTCAATAATGTTTTAGAGCATATTTGCCACACTAGTGCATTTACAGTTCGTAGATGGTACAGGTAAAATTAGATCAATTTAAACTATCTACTCTACAGGTAAAGCCATACAGAGAAATAATAAGTTGTAAAAATGTGTGAGTGCTAACAAATGTTGCATCTGTGAAAAATCATGTATGACAATTAGTTAGGTTCCAATGAAAAGTTTGTGTGTCTGTGAATTTGAGCAACTTGAAATGTCTTAAGATTGAGGTATTACTGTACATAAATCATAAGAGAACAATATCTGAACTTATGAAAATCCTCAGTTGCAAGAATGTTTACAAAATGAATAAAAAAAAACATAAAAAATTAGAGTTCAAATCACTTGGTTGTATGGTGTATGACAATTTCATGCAGTATTCTCTAAGAGAGAGAGAGAGAGAGAGAGAGAGAGAGAGAGAGAGAGAGAGAGAGAGAGAGAGAGAGAGAGAGAGAGAGAGAGAGAGAGAGAGAGAGAGAGAGAGATATATGGAAAATACAAGTAATAGAACTAGTTTCATCATGTTTAGCGCTGCTATGTGCATCAGTCTCTCAATGCCTTGTTTGTATATGCAGTGTAGCAGTTAGTTCTTGGGGCCCCTGTTATGCTTTAACAACACTGATTGTGCAAGTCTGGAAGAAGGAATTTGATTTCATTTCAATTTTGGAGAGCTAGTTACTTCATTCAATCCGGTTAGCTTCAGAGCTCTATCAGTAAAAAATGCAATCATACGATATATCACAAAACAAGTGATGAACAACTCACCTAGCCTTTAGTAAAGTAGGGTACTTTGCAATGGCTGTATTAAGAAGCTCTCTAGCTGTATCCAAATTCCCTGAAACAACAGAACTTTACACAGTATATGACAGTGCTATCAAGAACAATGACCATTAAATGCAATTTACTTGTGAACCAGCACTGGAAACGAGACAATGCATAGATATAATTATGACAATGTATGTCTTTTGCTTATGACTATTAATACTCTTTGAAATTAACTGTGAGAAAATCTTGCTAGGAGACATAATCTTTACCTAATGATAAAGAATATTCTCCCAGAATGAAAGATATCAAATATACAATTTCACAGCATTTTACACAATTCAATACAGGTCTTCTTACAATTTCAATTTAACGTTGAATTTACTAAGCTAACTACTGTATGCAATAAACTTGCTATAAAAAGCAATATCAATGTTAATGGAAAATAAATTAATACAGATTTTGTTTCAGAGATACAAACCATTACCTTTTTCAAGTCCATGAGTACCTTTTCCACAGTCAAACTCATGACACTTCCATCTATGATTTTACTAATTTTCCAAGGTATTAATAACTGAGAATTAACATGAATAGTATTAAGTGTAATAGTGTATGTTTAAAGATGAATTTTATTATTATGTTATTACAGTACCAGTAATCTTAATATTTTGCAAGATAATGAGCTTAAAATTTGAAATTTTGCTCTAAATTTGGCTGATTTCTAATGTTAAACATACAAAATAATGAATGTTAATATCATTGTCAAATATAAATGTCATTCCTACTTAATATACATACAGGTACTTGACAATTTACTCAACTGATACTAAATTTATGTGCCATACAAGATAAAGTTTCTTTGTGCATTTATCCTAAATAGTTTTAATAAAATGAGAAAGATTTATAACCAATTTATTATCATAATGGCAAATGAAGCTACTGGTGACATTTGTAAGAAATAATCCACAGATTTTAACTACAAATGTTGAATTTTTAAATGTATTTGAAATTGGAAATTATTGTATTACAGATATTAAAAAATTTGTTAATGAATTCAATTATATAAATTTGTAACTTTAAAGTCCTGGATACCTTTCATGTATTTCATTCCTAAATGCCATAAAAATCCTATGGGATTTAGGTTTATTATAACTCTTTTCAGTATGTTAACAAAGAATATAAAACTGCCTAATTTGATATTAAGCAAACCATATGATAAAAGAAAAACCTAAAATAATGACAGAACGATTAAAAACAATACAAATGTTCTTGATGCTGTCTCTACTTGTAATGAAAACACTAGGTGTCCAGGTAATTTTATGTTAGCTACAATTGGTTATAACACAATCTGATTTGTTGTATAAGTTTTGCAACTGAAACATAACAAATTTTTTTAAGTAATTTGCACTTTTCCTAGGTATACAAACCAGAGCCTTTTATATAGGAGTATTCCTATACAAAAGGTGACGATTTGTATTTCCGTAGGAACAAATCTTTTCTGCATTAGCTTTTCCCTTTATGGGGTTAGATGTAATTTATTAAGTTCTCTCCACCCTTCTCTGGCCTGTGCTCTTTCTTCCTAAACTGCCATTTAATCTAGGCTTTCATCTATACCTCTTCTCCACAATTTCCTGGGTCTTCCTACAAGTCTTCATCCTGCTACTTCCATATGTATGTTTTCCTTACTAAATTTTCCTCATCCAAACCACTGCAATACTACAAATTCAAGAAAATCTGCATTTTTCAAAGACATACAAACCTTTGTCTTTTACATGGATTATGTTCAGTGAAAGCTGGTCCATTCATTAGAGCTTGGTAGCAAAGTAGTTCACTAGCAGCAGGTGACTGAGGGAGTGAGGGACCTACCCACCGACTCAACTAGCAATGTCACTTTTTCCCTTAGCAACA
Source organism: Macrobrachium rosenbergii (assembly GCF_040412425.1). Classification (NCBI taxonomy): domain Eukaryota; kingdom Metazoa; phylum Arthropoda; class Malacostraca; order Decapoda; family Palaemonidae; genus Macrobrachium; species Macrobrachium rosenbergii. Next base: position 33,705,015 of record NC_089768.1, read on the forward strand.
AAGACAAATGTGGGGTTCATTACAGGCAGGATTACTATAGAGGACTTAGTTGATTTTGCAGTTTGTTCCCACTTTAATAAAACTTTAAGTCTTTTATAAGGAGACACAAAGAACATCAACAATGTTGTTCAACCCAGAAATGTCAGCTTCCTGGTCAAGTGGAGAACAAAGGAAGGACGACTCTTGTAATCACCTGTATAGTCTGTCAAACGTGATGTCCTGGCTAACATTGCCCTGCACCAGTTTGATTTGTGTGTAACCTCACTCCCAGAAAGTTTAGTAGAATGCTGGTTTCTAGTAATGAACAGGAAGACCAGCTCTGAAGGTAGCAAACTGTCATTAAATGCCAAACAATTATAGTCTATCAGTCCTCCTCTCTTGTTAAAAAGGGAGTCACATCTACCAATTACAAAAGTCAAGAGATAGGAAGCTCTGTTGCTCAACTTTCCTGCATCTGGCCCAACAAGTATGAATATGGCAACCAGCTGCTGGACAGAAAGAGCAATAGTCACATTTCAATTAAATGACCTTTCACCACTATAAATCTTAGGAGAGATGCTGTTGCACCCAAGAACATAAGCTGCAACAGGTCCTGAAAAAAAGAAGAAGACATCAAGAAGACAGGCCCACCATGACCTAAGTCAAGGTATTTGCCAGGGGACAAGAGGTACAGCAGACACAGCAGGCATTGCCAAAGTAGCAACCTAGTCGCCAACAAAAACTTCAGACGGAGAGACACCTGTTGCAGTAGTGTGGTTGGCTGAGAATAAGGCAGGCAGAGAACTTTTGACATAAGCCAAATGTTCCATAAAAGGTGTATATGGAGGAGTCTCCCAGGATGCCCGAGGAAGGCTACATCACCTTCAGCAGCACCTCACCATTGCAGAAGCATTAGAGGTGGGAACCATAGCAGGAAAGATGGAGGTTACAGGAAGCACCATCACACCAACCAAAGTTTCAGCATGAAAAGTCCATGTAGATCACCAGCCAGTTCACACACTCCATCCTCAGATACCATCCAGGCATCCCAACAGTAGGAGCCAGGGTCATATACATGGAACAATTAGAAGATTCTGGGAAAACAGAAGCAAACTACCCTAAGACGACACCACCAGCCTCTCCCTCGACATCTGTTTTGACCTGAACACCACCAACTGGCATGTGACCTTGAGGGACATTTGACACAGTTCAGAACTCAAAAGACATCAAATGCTCCTGACCTTTGCGAAAGGAATAGTAAGAGTGAGGGTTACATAAAAAAGGACACTTGTTTACACCCTGGACATCTACATTGTTCATACTTAAAAGTACAATTATCATCAGGCAGCATCATTCTTACTAAAGGCAAAATCATTAGCAGATACAAGCAAGCCATAGTCATCTGCCATTCAACTCTAAAAGTACTTCTCAAAACTTCAACAGCAGCCAAGGTAAAAAAGTATCTGTTCAGCAAAGGGGCGAAAGAAAAAGTAACAATCAAGTGAATGAGGGTCCCTCGCCTGCTGCTAGTTAAGCACCCTGTTTCAAAGCTTCAGTGACCGGACCAGCTTTTGCTGCAGGTAAGCCAAGTGAAAGATGAAGGTTTGTAGTCTCATAGGAACAACTTTCAGACCTTAGTGTTTTTCAAGTTTCTTGACACTGTACCATATCTCCACCAATTCCTCATTCCTAATGTGATCTCCATATTATACTTTTTCCATGAATCTTAACATTCTACAGTTACACCTTTTCAATATCTCTACTTTCCTAGACAGCACCCATGTTCCCACTTCCTTCTGTACCTAGTGTTAAGTCTCTGCTTTTGCTTCTAATGGAACCCTTTTATTTACTGGTAGTTCATTTCTGTCATGCTGTAGCTACTCTCTCTTTTTAACTCCTGCTCTACAGTTCATTGTGCTCCAAAGGTAACATACTTACTCTACCTCTTCTAAGACCTGCCCACCTATCACAAGGTTCTCAACTTTCCTCTTTTCCCATTCACTCGTGTAGGCTAATCCATTTTGGGCATTTAAAATCTCTTATTCCTTGTATATTTTGTAAACTGAGCAACTATGGTAACATCATTTTTCACAAACAGTACAAGTACAGAATTCACCCTCACACCTTTCCCACTAAACCTACACGGCCACTTTCCTGATTGTATTTTTTCCTTTACATCTTTTCCCATCAACATAAGTTTTGTTTTTCCTAAGTTAATTTGCAGTCCTCTCTGCTTCATTCCACTCTTCCACCATTTAAATAATTTTGCCACCTCTTCCTAAGATTCTGCTTTTAGTAGTCTATGTAAACACAGCAGCTCAGGGGGAGGGGGGTGTCGTTTCTGCACACTTTTAGCTTCTTCCATTACTATGTTATATGCCAAAAGGGGTCATTGTTTTTCCTTGATGGTCACCAAAATGAACCAGGTTCTTCTGACACACCCGCCACCATCTTCACTCTAAACCTATGGTTATGATAAAGTAACATCAGAGCACCCAGTAGTTGAAACAGGAAGGCATTTAACTTTAAAAGGCATTATTTACCCTTTTGATTACTTTGCTTACTTCTTACACTTATTCAACAACTGGTTTCTTTTCCTAATCAGATGTCAAGACTTTGTTAAAAGTAACAGATTGTACACTTTGTATGAAAACATGACATTTTTGTAATAAATAAAGTTTTATATATACTTACCAAGTAATTACATAGCTATTAGTTCACTTACACGGCAGCTTTAATTCAAAATATCATGGTAACACTTCAAATGTCTGTGTAGGTGACCAGTCCCCTGCCCCCTAGACGGAATATTAGTAACGACTATAAGCAGATAACATCAACCTGTTCATGCCTCACATCCATCAGCAGGGAGGAGGTGGGCTCCAATCACGTAATTACTTGGTAAGTATATATAAAACTTTATTTTATTATAAAAATGTCATTTTTATATAAGTATCTTACCAAGATATTACATAGCTGATTCCCACATTGATAGGAGGTGGGATACATGGATACTCCAAAACATTAAGATAAGTAATGAATCTGAAACAGAAAAACTGCTAGCATTGAAAAACAATGTTTTTCGTTACTTATCAGTTAAGGAGTTACTGCAGGTGGATACTGCCTCTGGCTGGTGCTCATATTAACTCATAGTGGCGTAGCAGTATAGCCATGGGTTGCCTCCCACTAGTGGGAACTTTGCAGCGAAGGGAGTACTCCGATGGCTAGCAAAGCATGATAGGTGCCTGCCCTTGCCCTGGGCAAAGAACCAAAATAAAAAAAAACCAGACCACTGGATAAAACTACAACCTATCCACAGAGTGGTGGGTGCTTCAGGTACATTGTACTCCCTGGCTCCGCAAAAAAAACTCTACACCTTATTACAAGGTGAAGAGACAGTAGGAAAAAAGTCCTGAGCTTCCTTCCGCAATACCATACCAGTTACTGGAAAAGGCCTCAAGGCACCGGAAGATTTCCATACTGTTGTAACTTCCATTAAAATTAGTGAGAAACGAAGATCAAATACATTCCCAGTAGGTCGAAGGCAGAATGGATGTACCAGGCATAAAATGCCTGCAAGCTGAAGAGGCAGAGGCTACTCTGATGTCCTTAGCTTTACTTAAAAGTAGGCAAACTGCTCTCCTAATTCCAAGTGTGTCTCAAGTTAAAAGTCCATGAGGGGAATACATTCTATTCAGTGGATGAAATGGGTCTTGCCATATCACCATATGTAGTAGAGGAGGGTCCTCTGAAAACTCCAAATGTGCAGAGACCTCTCTATTGTCCTACAGAGCTGGAGAGCACTTTGGACATTTGGAGAAGGATCTGGTGTCAGGTTGTAGCTGGTGCCAGAAGCACTGAGTGCCAGTCGAGTTAGGAGCTCAGGGCTGGTGGACACTCGTGGGAGCTAGCAGGTGCCAGGCTGTAACCAGTGCCAAACGAGCAGGGAGCCAGGCAAGCTGGGCGCCAGACAAGCTAGAAGCTCGTGGCTCTGGAAGCTCTATAGCTGATGTCAGACAGTAGCTGTCGCATGGCGAACTGGGCATCAGGCGAGATAGATCTGGACTACTCGATAAGAAACCGAGATGCGGAGGACAATTATACTTCCAGTAGGACTATGTGGAATGGAAGTAAAGGACAAATGAGCCTGAAAGCTAGGGAGAAAGAGGCTGCTCTGATGTCCCTGGCTTTCACTTAAAAAGAAGGCAAAATGTTCTCCTTATGCATTCAAAAATAAGCCCTTTCATGATGTGATCTTAGTCTGATCCTGTTCAGGTAAAACCCAAAAGCTGTTAGCTGAACACAAACGTACAAGGATTACTTTAAGAGCAGAACATTATCGGCGGCTGCAAGTAGCCTAGGTATAAACAAAAGATTTGGCCTAATGGATTTACTTTTAAGTAAAAATTCTATTGACAAATAAACTTAATAACTACATAACAAGACAAAACTCATCCTGAGATTCCATGAAGGTTACTAATAAGCAATCCAGTGGATGTATACACCACTGATCTTCCAGTTAAATCACCAGAAAAAAATGAATAAGTTGCTGCCATAACTCGGTGTTTTACCCAAGCACAGCAGGAACAGATTGAGGTTATCTGCTAAAGTTGTTACTAATATTCCTGCTAGTGGGGGGAACTGGTCACCGACACAAATGTTTGAAGTGTTACCCATGAAATTTTGAATTCAAACTGCTGTGTAAGTGAACTAATAGCTATGTAATTACTTAGTAAGTTACTTGTATAAAAATCATATTTCCTTCAATATCTTTCTCCATGCTTACCTACAAATCAGACTTTTTGAAGTCTAAACAATAAATAAAAATATATTGTTTATATAAAAATCATATTTCCTTCAATATCTTTCTCCATGCTTACCTACAAATCAGACTTTTTGAAGTCTAAACAATATAATAGCAGCTAAGCATAAGGCTAACCAGGAAAGTCTATACTGATATCACAGAAATTCTATGGCACAAAAGGTGATCTTTAAGCTGACAATGCTAAACCTAATTAGAGGGTGTTAGTAAATCACCTGCTTTTAACTAAGTTATGCAATTCTCCTCCCAAGCAAAATATAGTTTTCGGCAACAGAATCTCTGTAGGCGGGTATTATCTACAATGTGCCTTACACAGCAAATTGTAGGCAGTCCTAAACAATATTTGTAGCATCCCTTCAGCCCCAGATGTAATCCTGTCTTTTAATGCTTTCCCTTTGGTCTCCTCCCACCTTGAAGTTCAAGCTTTCTTTGTCTGGCTCCACTTTTCACTCCTCATTTAAGAACATTTTACAATATATAACATTAATAATAACCTGAAACAGAATGGGACCTAAGGTGCAATAAACTCCCCCTGAAGAAGGCATCCTAGTTTCCTCTCTATTACTTGTACCTTAGCTTTCCACATAATTATTTTATTTAAATATTTCTTACATTTTAATTGAAATTCCTTCTATAACTATTAAAATACAAATATACTGATTCTGCCATACAAACCTTAAAATGTGACTCTGTGGTTTGGTTGAGAACAAGCTAAATTTAGCATTCAACAAATTATAGCTGCAAAAGATGCTTAATGAGGTTCAGTACAATTTAGACTATATGAATTACTGCAAAAATACACGATACTTAAAATGGAAACAGGCTTCAAGAACCCATTTCCCCTTGACTGGTCCTTTGCAAGCAATCCACAAATAAAAGTGCTAAGTGCAGTTCTGAAACAGAGAGAAATATGCAATGCCCTTAACTCTCATGCATAATTTTCAGCATCAAAAACCCCTGACCATTAAATTCCCTGAACAGAATCTGTTTCTCAAGTGGATAACTAAGGTACAGTACTGTATTTCACCTAAAACTGAATAGAAGTTCAAAAACAAGAGAGAGCATGTTATACCCATTCACAGCCTGGTTCTCGAATATTGCACGTCAAGGATCACTCTCTTTACCTTGTATTTCCTCGAACTCTGCCCATTGCATGAGAAGGCTGGGTTTATTGGGACAATGAATCCAAGCACCACGGCGATATATCTGTCTCACATCCTCCCAGCTCACCCCGGTCATAATCCAATCTGGGGTGAGCGGGGCACATTTTAATACTCGCTCCTCCAAACTCAAATTGGCACACAGTTCACTTTTAATTTGTTCAATAGTAGGGGGCTCTGACTTTGCTACACACTCCTGTTCATCTTTGTCGTTTGATTCTCCACTGGCAAAGCTCACTGTCTCAGAGTTATCAGCACTTGGGTTCTGTTCACAAACACTATCACTATTCGAAAGTTGGACAACACCGTTTTCATGATCAACTACAGCAATACTGTTACAATCAGTATCTTCACCAGAGCCCCGCATCTCTGAATCGTCTTTATTTTCTACATTTTTAATATCAACAACATTCTCACTATTTACCTGACCATCATCATTGGATAAAGGGATATTCTCATTTGTACTAGCCTCAGACACTTCATTTTCATTCACTGACGTTCCAGCATCTTTTTCATCAATGCTAGAGCTTAAAACTTCACCTTTAAAAGAATCTTTATATTTCCCATCAATTATATTCTGAACATGTCTTTCCATGTAAGATGTGTACCGACACCAAAATTCTTCATAAAGAGCACAAGCCACTAAGCAGCGTTCAAAAAGAGGAACAATGCGCAATGGATTGCCTTCACTAACTTCAAAATCTAAATATTCTTTCCAGTTCTTAATTTGTTTTTTATCTAAAGGTTTAATATGAAAATAAGGCCTCTTTATCTGCAAAAGAAAAGTCTCAAATTAGCATAAATTCAACCAAGACATAAAATAGAATGCATCTCAGATACAGTATATAAAGACCATTATGAGATGCTTTTAGAATTCTATAAGTTTTATCGTTCTCAAGAAAAGCGTACAAAATCATTTAATCCAAAAAAATACACTAAATCCAACAGTTCAAAAGAAACATATGTCATAAAGGACTAACATGACATTTTTATAATTAAAGTTTTATACATTCTTACCCAGTAATTACTTAGCTAAGAGTTTCTAACTCGATGTCAGCTTCAATTTTGAAAATCGCGGTAGTGAAAGTCTTTTGTTTAAGTAGGTGACAAACACCGCCCACTTTCGGGGTGAGAGAGCATGGGAACCAGGAGCAGAGATTGGTGGTATAGGAGGAGAGGTTACTTTAGCAGGGAAGAGACAGTAGGAATATCAGCATTACTAGACTCCCGAGTCCTATCTTGAGTAGCTAACTTAAATTAGGCTCTGGAAGCCACTTTCCTCTTACGATCCCTTTCTAACTTAGATAGGCGAGAAACTAAAGTCTTCCATTTTTTATCATCCCATGCACAACATTCCTCACATGTCAAGTCAATTGAACAGATTTGTCCTCTGCATGTCGTACATAAAGGGTGAGTCATAACATGCTTTAGTTAAGCGGGTATTGTAGCCTTTGCTGCAATACTTAATACTTGATGCACTAGAGTCTGACATAGCTACTAGCTAAATAAGTCAAAATAAGTACATCTTCAGGGAGAGCAACTGTCAAAAATCAGAAAAACACTGTCAATTCAAATACAAAAGCCGAAGGCTGCTGCAGCTGAAAATACATCACCAAATGGTAAGAATCTTAAGCCGAAAACCAAAATCGAGCTGCTTTCTTAACATCATGTTGCTGTTAGGCCAGCAGAAACAAAAGTGAAGCTCTTAGCCGAGTTGTTCCTCTGTTAAACCAGCAGAAACAAAAGTGAAGCTCATAGCCGAGTTGTTCCTCTCTCTTAGCTAAGTAATCACTGGGTAAGTTCTAAGTATAAAAATAACCAAATATAATAAATAAATATTGATTTACTTTTCAAAAGTCAACAGAAATGAGCAAAAGGTACCAGAAAAACTCATTAAGCTGGTGATGTTACTCTACCATAATGCAAGATCAAAAATTAAGACTGCAATGTGTAAGAGAAGAATTTGAGATAAATGTTGTGGCCATTAAGGATCAGCTGTGAAATCCTTTGCTGAATATCTGAGTAATAGGAGTGGAAACATAAAGATTGGCAAAGAAAATGCAGGAGAATTTGATAAGGTGTGACCTTTAAATGTTAAGGGTCATGGGAAACATACAGTGGGAAGACTGTACTACAGACTAGGCAGTGATGGAAAGATAAGATGCTGAGTGGCTGGAAAACTGACCAAGATCTCAAAGACTGAGGTGATCTGAACGTGTGAGGAGAAGGACGAGGAGCATTCAGAAAGAGGAGCAGTAGTTATGGAAGTAAAAACATAAGCTTGTCCAAACGATTAACTTACTCTTTCCTCGAATTTCCAGCGTTTGTCGACTTGCTCCTCATTGCTCTCGTGAGTCTTTATATAAGATGCAACTAGTTTTTCTTTCATACGTGAACTCAACTTGTCTTCTGGCTGAGGAGTCTGAAAAGATAAGATGGCTTTCACAACATTATGTAGCAACAGGTCGCTGAAAATTCCAAATTCTTTAACAATAGCTTGCTCCATTTCCACCTTTAAAACCCTTCTGGAGGGCCCTATCAGCCTAGAAATGTGATAAACAGTCTCCTTTACCTAATTTATAATAATAAAAATAATGAGGTCCACATTTGGTTAAACTTCCATTTGTTACATTCACATAAAAACCCAACCATTAACTCTTAATGTAATCTTTCCATCAAACAAACAGAGCCTAAAACATAACCTCCTTTTCAGAGGCAATTATGGTAATATTAAAAGACAGTACAACAAGTGCAAGAGATGTTTAGTTCTTTTTCCTGGAAAACTACAGAAAAGTTACAGAAACTGTTCTATATGCTGATGTAAGTACAATTTAAGAGAGATTACAGTAGTAATGCATAGCAGCCTATGTCATATTCACTTACTGTCACTGTTCATTTATTTATTACAGTTCATTTCCGCACCTTGCAAAATTTTTTTTTATAAAATTTTCATATATAATGTGTGTTTGGCCTGGTATGTTCCATTTATGCATCACCTTTAATATTTAAAAAAATTTTTATGCAATACTTTGCTAACCACTTTGAAAACTTGAGTAATATCTTGCTCACTACTTCTCAAGAATTAAAGTTACTGCCTAAGTTATAAATGTAAATTATAAATATGACATTTTTATGATAAAATAAAGTTTTATATATACTTACCAAGCAATTACATAGCTACTAGCTTTCTACATGGCAGTCTAACAAAATTCAAATTTTCGCGGTGGTGCCGCCATCGCTAGTGTAGGTGACAGGGTCCCGCCTACTTTCGGGACTGATAGGTACAACTCAGCATAGAGCTTCAGTTTGTTTGATGCCTAAATGTCCATTGAGGGGAAGGGGGCAGGCTCTGATTATGTAACTGCTTGGTAAGTATATATAAAACTATTTTATCATAAAAATGTCATTTTTATAATGTCATTTTTATATAAGTGACTTACCAAGCAATTACATAGCTGATTCCACACTGCGAGAAGGTGGGAATCATGGACATGTTCTAATACAAAACATTAATAAAGATAATGACTTTGAACTAGAAAGGTTGCAATGAATCAATGCACTGAATCAATGCTTGCCTGGTCAACACTCATCTTAACCTCTGAGGGCGTGGCAGTATTGGCCAAGTCACCCCTAAGCTGCTTCACCAATGGCTGACAAAGACAAAAATATCACCCTTGCCCTGGGCTGACCAGTCAAACACTCATCAACCAAATTAAAATCCTGTAATCCCCAGGTTTCCCTTAACCCTTAAGGGGCTGGGCTAATTTTATATCATGCAACCCCCTCAGACCGGGCAGACTTTAAGTTTGTCCAGTTTAAGAAAAAAACACATCAATGGAAAGCAGAAGATATGCAAATGCACATGGCGTAAGAAAAAAAAAATTCTAACAAATTTTCCCTACCTTCCAGGGAAAGTTGAAAGTGACTATTTACAACCTTGTGCGGGGCCACTTTTACAAAACACTCGTAAATTTTACCAAGTTATACATGTTTTTTCTAATAATTTATTTTATCTTATTTTGTAAAATTATAACTACAGCTCACACAATATCATAACAGACAAGAAATAAAATCAGTAACAAATTCTGAGTATATTTGTTGTAAAATATTTACATAAATTTACTGAGATTAGGAAGATGCAGTCACTTTTTTGGAGATACATGTTTTTTCTAACATTTCTTTGCAAACTTACAATTATAACTGACATAATACCATAAAAGATAAGAACTAAAACCAACAGCAATCCCTGGGTATAATTATGAGCAAATAAATAAAAAGATGTCATGGGAGAGAGAGGAGCAAGACATTTCCCCTTCAACTCAAGAACAATACTGATTCCCTGAGATGCCCACTGCTTGAGCTGAGCTGAATTCTAAAGCTGCCACTATTCAATTATGGGCCCTTGAAGTGATGGAAACTCTTTGTCGCTCAATACAGCCAAATCGTATGGCAAGTAATATTAATACTCGTCAGAGAGGATCCATCCACCACCCAAAACCTGTTTTAGATCCTCTCATGAGGGGATCCATCCATTAAGGGTTAAACTAAACAACCTTACAACAAGGCAAAGAGACAGTAGAGGGACAGAGCTAGTTGGTACAGGAGAGAGGGAGATCAGTTTGCCCTGAGATGTCAAAGGAGAATGTTGTCCACCATTCCCATCCAAGGATGTCTCAAATATTTTACAATAAATATACAGTGGTGTACTCAGAATTTGTTACTGATTTTAGTTCTTATCTATTATGAAACTGTGTGAACTGTAATTATAATTTTACATAAATAAAAATTAAATTAGAAAAAACATTCATAATTTGGTAAAATTAGCATATTTTTTATGACTATCTTGGTAATGTTTACCTTCAACTTCCTGTGGAAGGTATAGAAATTTCTTTAGAATTTTTTTTCCCTTAAACCATGTGCATATGCATATCTTCCTCTTTCCATTGACATGTTTTTTTTAAAACTGGCCATCCAGAAATTTATCCCAGACAAGGGATGTACTTAATATATATTTTAGCCTGGACTGTCAGGGTTAAACACATAGGTCACTGATGGCCTATATTACACATTTAAATAAAACTGGAATGCAATTCAAATAAATTCAACCTGAAGATATGGGAAAACAAACTACCTTGGTAGAAAACACTATAACATTCAGTAATAAAGAAGTTTAAATACTTATTGTTCACTTCCTTGTTTCATTTTGAATTCCACCCCACTGGAACCCACTAGTTCATCAGGTAAAAAAAGTAAGCCTGATGACAGTAGTATGGTAATTTTAACAACAAATTGCTAGAAACCAGGGCGGTTCAGCAGAAGGTTGGGTACTTGAGAACAAGGAGGGATACACAAAACATATTTTCTTCCCAAACACCATGTAACACGCAAACTCTCCACTCTGATATAATAATCATTTACATCGTGTAATAATCCAAACTCAATGTTCTAAGCTAAAAGAAATCTTAAAAATTCCCTTATTTCAAAGGATATACAGGCAGTCCCCACTTATTGGTAGCGTCAGTCAACAGCATCCCAGTTTTAAAGCGCTTGGCTAATAAAGTCGTTAACCAGATTTTCGCAACAGTAAGTGGTTTTCAGCGGCGGTGAACAGTTTATCAGCATCCATAATCGGTTTATTGGCATCGGTGAGCAGTTTGTTGGCATCGGTGAGCAGTTTATCGGCACTGATAAGCAGTTTATTGGCGCTCATGACATCGTAAATGCCATTATTACCACAATTATCAGTGATTTTCGGTTATCGGCACTCGGCCGGGAACGGAACCCCCACCGTTTACCGGGGACTGCCTGTACAGTAACCTTAAACACACAGCTGCTTGGAAAGGAAAATAAGTCAGACAACAGAGTAATGTATTAACAAACTAAAACATCAAACCATGCAGAAACAAACTGACAAGAAAGCAAACCTTTTTCACAGACTTCGAAGGTGCATAGCGTGTTGGTGTATATTTAATCTTAAGCTCCTCACACGTTTGCTTGCGAAGGGCTTCATAATCTTCAGGTGACAGTAAGTTACATGGATGGTGGTCTCTAACCAAAGCAAGAAAGCTGAAAATGACAAGATCAAAAGAAAATATTAAATATTTTACCTAATCTGGAAAAATTTAGTTGGTTGCTATATCAGTAATCCAGTGAAACAGACTTCATAGTGAATAAAATGTATCCAACATATTATAATAATTGGGTTTCCAATGGGAAGAGTGTATGAACAAAATCATACTGTACTTCCTTTATCAAAGCCCCAACAACTTGTGAAGTATAGATTTATAAAGATGAGGAAATAAGCCAAAATAAATGACGTTTATCAAAACTGAGGGGCCTAATACTGCACATAACCAGTCCTGCATATGGCAACTGCCTCACTCTCATTTTGTGTGTAACTGTTGTAGAGTCAACTAATTTGCTCTTCATGCCTTCTTTTTTCATTCAGCGTTCTTTGGCTTTCATTTTCATACAGTGTGTTACTCTTCTCTGAATGCATTTTGCCTAGACATAAATGTGCTTAGTTACCAAAAGTGCCTTAAATGTAAGTAAGTCATAAAAAAGAATGAACTACTTACTGGTCCCAATGTTTATTATACAACTTTGTAGGTGTCGCAAGGAGTCGCTTGTAGAGAGACATAACCCCAACCAAGTTTCCGTTATGAAGTTCGTAACTGATGCTACCTTCCCAAAAACAGGAGCTGTGCCATGAATGTCCAATTTTCAGCAAACCATATTCATAGAGCCTAGAAAAAAGAACACCATTGTAGATCAATAACCACTAATCCAGTAAAGATTCAGCAAAAATTTAAAATACATCTTCGAGGATAGATAATGCTTTTACTGTATACATGATCATACATTATACATATTCAATTTAAATTTTATATATTTCATTCAAGGATTTACAAGAAATGATAATAATGATACAAGTAATATGTACACACGAAACAAATGTCTTTCTTCTATGCTATCACTCACTGCCTAACATTATCTGGTGAAAGTTCTTTCTTCTTTGCATATGAAATGTACCTATCCAGCAATGGCATCCAAAGATCAGTGCACAGAGGAATACACTGTGTTCCCATCAACAACACACCTAAAGACCTGGAAAATGAAAAGGCATAATGTTTTCAATACCTTTATCTGAAATCAAATTAAACACCATACTGCACATATCTATTTACTACACAAATGCACACCACAGAAAAGTGCTCCAACAACCATTCCACCATTTCACCCCTTAAATTGGTCCTATTCACAGTCTTACTTATAGAAATCACATAATACTTGAATTCTGTTGCAAATTCTATCAGGATGAGATACAAAACACCAGAATAGGCTATGAAATAAAGGAAAATGCTTTCAATAACTTCAAGTGTAATTACAGTTTCCAATTTTACTTCAGTATAAAGCAATGAAAAGTTAACAATTCCTTTCCCCACTTTCTAAAAGTTAGAGACTGCGATAAACTCCATGCCAATCCCGTACCACAAGTATTGACTGACATGAAGCTCACAACACTAAAAACAATTATCTTCGTCATATCCTAGCCTTTACTAAAGTAATTAATATAAAAATGGGATATTTCTTGCTCATCACTCAATCGCTTAATTTTAAAGAGAATATTGATAATTACTGCATTTTTTTGTGACTGAAAAAGTGTATGTCCTTTTTTCTTATCTATTAAGTTTGAGTTAATTTGAGAACTTTCTAAACGTGCTGAGAACCAACATAATACACAACTATGTGCACAGCCATTTCAAAGCCTCATAATAAACCAAGCAGCTATGAGTGAACAAAGCTGCACTTTATGGGTTAGTAACTGCAGCAAAATTTATGAGAACATAATTCTGTCAATGAATAACCTTGCAAATTATATTTTGAAACACTTGAAAACTTTTTGACAGCACTGTTAAGAGAAAACAGCATTATGACTACCTTATACAGATAAAAATGCATCTGACTATCAAAGGTATTTGCTACACCACACAGCACTCAAGATTTTATTGACAAAATGCTTATAAATCCCCACTGGTCATAATCATGCAGATAACCAGGATTTTATTGCTCTAATTTTCTCACAGAATGTGAAATAAATTAATGCTGAGAAAAATGGGCAAAAAATCCACCTCTGTTAAAAAAAAGCAAGGTGCTTCTATAGCAAATGTTAACATGTTCACCAAAATGGAGTCAGCTTTTCTATAGACAAAGAACTGGAATGTTACAAAATGCAGTTTTACGGACTTGCTTCTCTCCCCTTTTCTGTTTCCAATTTCTTTTACAATTTTCTGAGAATTATATTAAAGCTACAGGTTCCCGATAATCATATTATACACTATGTGTAACTTACATCTAACTTATTTTTCATATGCAATTATCAACAGCATGAATTAATATGGATTGTTAGTTTGTTTTTTTTTCAATCTGAACTCACAGCTGCAGTCATTTCTCAAAACTTCCTTTAATGATTTAGTTGATAATTATTTTTATCATCATTCAAATGCTCCAGACACTACATATTATTATGTGCCTCGAAGGTCCCTTGGGTTACTCAGGTATTTGAAAATCCCCATCCTTACTTAGAGTTCTGTTGTTTCTCTTTAGAACGTTGTGACTTGTACTTAACCTGAAACCTGAGTGACACTGCCACTCTACTTTTTACTAAAGAGGGAAGTTCTATCTATATGGAACTTGAAAACTTGAAAACTCCTGCCCAAACAGCAAGCTTGCCAAAAGCATATCCTCATATCTCCTCAGAAATAGTATCCATTGACATACTTTTGTGTCGTTATTTATGGCAATGTATTCAATTTCCTTCACTTTACCTTGCTGCTATTTTCACCTCTTGTGTAAGAGCAAACCTTTCAAGCAGTTCCCTAGGATAGTCTGGAAATATGATTCAGTCATCATTTGCAAATGGCATTTTAATTCTAGGTCTACTGCCTTTGACGAGTGCAATGTAGATAATGAAAAGAAATAGGTTTGTAATGCATGTGAATATACATACTTACCAAGCTAGATTTCAAAAACAAAACAACAGTTGGCACTAGATTTTGAAAAACCTTCATGAGTAGGAAAATACTGAAAATCTTAAATTATAAAAAAATTTAATGATAGCAATTTGTAAAAAATAAATAAACAAATGCCTGGAACCTTACCTTTCAAGTTCTTTATGTTTCACCTCCATATCACTCAGCTTTTTCCAGTATGCAAAACAATATGGGTACAAAGGAAGAAAACCTTCAAAGGCTGAGCGTGCAGCTTCTAGATTATTCTGCAAAAATTGGGGTATTTAAATATGATGATGACAAATGTAAACAAAGCAGTATTGTTCATATCAACTAACAGAATGTTGATTTATTCATAAAAACAAACTAGCAGGATTAAAGTCTCTATAATTTTAAAGTAAATATAAGGATAAACAAGGTGTTGTTCAAAATCTTATTTGCTATGAAAGCTGTATGTGCTATTCATATTGCTTGCATACTTCTTTTCCTCCACTGGGGCACTGTGCAAAGGTACTGCTTAAAACCATGTGCAATACAGTACTGTATATGGACTAAGGGTCTAGAATCTCTTGAGAACCCAGCACTTTTGCTTCCTACTTTTTACTTTTAGTCCTTTCCTAAAGTCACTTCCAACCCAGCTTACAAAGTTCTTTAAATTGACCCTGGTCCATCTTTAACCTGGTATTAATAGACAAATCCTCTGGGGCAAGCCCTATCATTTAACAAAGTGGACTGACAGTAAAACACATCTCTCACCCATACACATTTGTGGTGAACCTGCGCACTCCTTGTAACAAGGTTATTTACCTCACTTTCCTAGATTCCCTAAGTGACTTACTGAGCATGTTACAAAATATAAAATTTTTATGGTAAAGTTTTATATATGTTTACCAAGTCACTACATAGCTATTAGTTTCATTTATCTGCAGCTTAAATTTGAAATTGGCGGTAGCATTCCAATATTCTGGTGTAGGTAACTCACCCCACCCACTTTCGTGGAAGGATAGAAAATAGTTAATATTGATAAAATGTTTGTTGTAAACTATCTGGTGAGAGAGCTACAGCAGGAAATTACTGCTTCTGGTGAAGCTCATCTCAACTGTAGTGGTGTGGCAGTGAAGCCAGGGGCGCCTCTACATCAGTGGGGGCCTTGCAGCCAAGGAGCACTCTGATGGCTGCCAAAGCATCATTAAAAACAAAAGCCCTTGCCTTGGGTGCAGTACCACAACCAAGACCATAAAAACAAGTTACACAAACACCATATAACAACCAGATAACCATAACCCAGTAGTGTTGTACCTATCCTTCCCCAAAAGTGGGCGGGGCGAGCTACCTACACCAGATTATTGGAACGCTACCGCGAATTTCAAATTTAAGCTGCCGATAAATGAAACTAATAACTATGTCATTAATTGGTAAGTAACTTATATAAAACAAGGACATAAAGATTCTTACCATATTTTCTACATGTGTCAAGAGATATGTCCATCCATTAAAGTCATATGGGTTTTCTCTGACGAATTCCCAATACTGGTGTAATATGGACCATGCAGTCTGGATCTCTTTTTGCTGTTCGTCCTCTTTAGCTTTTTCTGTCTCTGAGGAATCATACCTCTTAGTGATACTTGCCACCTGAGATGCAGATATGGAAGCATTTTCAGGGGCATTATCGGAAGAACTTTCTTCATCAGTATCCTTTACACCTAGGAGCTCTTCATAATATTTTTTAGTTTCCTTTTCTAATTCTATTGGATCCCGTAAGGGTATTTCAGAAGTTGGATCAGCTGGTCTTTCTTCACTTGTTTTCCCTTCTAGGACACATGGAGTTTGATCTTTACCACCCTGAGAGGGAATGCACGACTGCTGGTGTAATTCCAAATCCCATTTAGAGTCACAATTCTCACTTGTACTGGCTTCAGTGTTCTGGTCTTCTTCTGTAGTAGTTTTACTGTCGTTAAACATTTGTTTTTCTTCAGGGGACGAAAGGTCTTTACTGCTACATGGTGAAAAACTTGGAAAAGCATTGTTTCGAGACAATTTAATTTTTGACCTCTCAAAGGGTTCAGGGGAACAGCTGGAAGTCTTATCCTGATCAGGTGAGATGCCATCTTTGTTTTGAAGTTCATCACTCTTCTTTGCCATCACAAAAGAGTGATCTAACCGAGGAATCCCAGACAACACGAGAGGCGGCTCTGGTTTCTTAAGCCTCTTTCCCCTTCCAGCAACAGCTCCCCTTTTGTTGTTTGAATAAGAATGGTAATTCGTGTCCCTCTGAATTTCTCTTGCACTCTCTTGGTCTCGGTTACTAGTCCTGGAATGCAAAATATTTTATTCATTAAATTATAGTGATACTAAATAGAAACGTTCATCTGCTATCGAAAAAATCTTTATGAAAGCGGGCATCATTTTCTATTATAAAAAATATCATACCATTATGAGAAATTTAAAACTACTATCTGTGAATCTACAGCAGCATTTTGAAATATTACATTTACATTAATTTACATAAAATCATACCATAATATTGCATACTAATGTCTGCTTCCTCTCACTAGCACTACATGAGGGATGCTTAAGGGTAATCCAAGAGTAACATCAATAATTAGTACAAGTACACAATCCTTGATCCGAAATTCTAAAATCTGAAAAGCTCTAAAAACCAAACATTTTGTGGAGAGTAGAGTATCAATTCAAAAGGTTGGTGGTTTGGCGTGCTAACAGCTGACCTGAGTCATTTGGGTGTATGCTGCTACTGAAATTATTTTTCTTATGAAATCCCAAGAATTGACCTTAGAAAATCCCAAGACAATCTTGCAAGGAGTCTCTCTCTCTCTCTCTCTCTCTCTCTCTCTCTCTCTCTCTCTCTCTCTCTCTCTCTCTCTCTCAGAAAAAGATACTGCTGATTTGAATCTCTTTAACCAATTGGTATTAGCACATATGCACACATTGTGTGTGTGTGTGTGTGTGTTCATAATGTTTTGAAAAATGTATAGTACAGGTAATACATCTTTGGAAGAAAAAAAAAAACAAACTTTGTTGTTGTATGTCACATGGACTATAAAGAGTGTGACCAGCAAGTAAACGTTCCTCAAGAGATCAAAGAGATGAGTTTAATTTTGAAGGTACACGTTAGTAAACATCTTCTGACGCAAAAAAAAGATAAATAAAATAAAAAAATCTTTTGTTGCTGAAGAATCTCTGAACCAACAATTTTGCTCTCAAAGTAATGAGAAGGAATTCAATCTATCCTTCATGTAATCAATAAAATACATACACTAATAAAAACTTGTGCTGAAGGTAATTCCTATGCAAAGACCAACGGTTTGTATTCGTGTAGGAATAAACTACAGAGTTATAGGGAGAAGCCACAGACACTAAGTGATGTTAAAAAGAAGGTAATATTATACAACCCAATTACTATACAGATAATCATAAACTCCAGTGGCTTCCTCCCAACCCTCCTCTCTTTCAGAGGAATTTGGCACAGGATCTAGAAGCATATGTGCTAGAGTAGTTTCCTTTGAAATCTATTTTGCTATCTTCTCATTAATGGATGTCTATTAACAAATAAGGAAGTTTTGTCCTGATTTTGTAATGGGTTACTAGTATGTTAGTCTCATTTCTTTTCCCGATGGTGGACTGACTAGAAATCTTTGTAGATGAAAGTATTTTGGTGGCTTACTTACCAATAAGGATCATCTTCATAATGAGGTACACTCAAAGAAGGGGGCTGAGTCTCAAAGTCTTCTAACTGCCTTGAATACTGTTGATTTTGTTTTCTTGGTAGAGACTGATTAATAATATTCTCTGCATCTGGAAGACAGACAAAACTTACTCATGTTTTTCTACAACTGATCATGAAAAGCATTTGACCAAAAAGTATAAATGGTGTTTCTTAGTACACTTAGAATCATAAAATAAAAAAAAAAAAGTAGGAAAGTATCTGTGAAGCTCCTCAAAATTTTTATAATAAAATTTTTTTTTAAATACTAACAGATCTATTACAATTGTTGTATTTTCCTCATCAGGCAGGAGGACAATAGTGTGAGAAAGTAAAAAAAAAATTAATAGGATCGCTAAATTTGAACCATCTACAGTATAACCCCCATATTTGTGGGGGATGCGTGCCACAACCCCCGCAAATAGCTAAAATCTGCGAATACTTAAAACCCCTCTAAAAACACTTAGAACTGCCTATTTTGATACTTCAAATGCTTATACCTGAGTATTTTAATAGTTTTATCACAAAAAGTGCATTTAGTCATGAAAATGATATGAAAATACAGTAATTAGTAAATATTTCTCAGTGAAAAATACAGCGAATGGGCGAATTTTCTGCGAACACCTAAAACAGAATGCCTAAAACAGGCTTTGAATCTTCCTTCAGAAACTGGCAAGCAGCCCAAGGCATCTGTGATGTAGAACATGGTTGAAGAAAACGCCAAGAATGCTCAGCAGTAGCCCGAGTCGACAAAGATGGGGACCGAGACTGGAAGCGCTAACTCCTGAGAAGAGCGAGATCTACAACAGAAGCTCCTACTTCCCCAAGAAGCAGGAGAAACTAGCACTGTCTTATGAAGCAGGCATCAAAAGTTGATGAGAATGCCTGAGAAAAGGAAGGAGAATATGGAGAACAAATTCGTTCACACATCCAATCACGGCTACTCACACTAAAATCAGTCACATTGGACAAAACTCTTATCATTAACAGTCAGGAACAATTTTACGCTGAATGTCATTGCTTTCGAAACTAGACAAATTTTTAGCACATTATCAACCAAACTCAGTATTTACATAGTAACAGTACATAGAAACAAGTTTTTAAAATCAGATGAAACTTAGTCTACCACTCTCCTCTTAAAAACATTTTTCTTCTATAACTTTCTCTTGGAAATAAATGGTTTTCCACAAAGTATCGAATTTATTTGGTGACTCACTACAGAAGTCTGCACTGCCATTTATTGTTCGTTTGCTTTCGAGAAGTATTCCACATGAAATACCACAAGAAAGTTACCTATTCCATCACTGGAGATATGAGACGTCACTTCGGAACAGTTGAAAAAAGGAACAGTCTTGCAACCACGATCTTTGGAACACAGTTGCAACTGCATAATGCACCAGTTCAGATTTTGGTTCAATGCTGAGCACTGCTGTGGTTAATATGTAATTATGTGCTTCTTGCAACTTAATTTACTTTCGTCTTCAGTACTGTTTTACTTTAAACAATTATTGCATTTTGGACTTGCAAAATATTTTCCTTTGCTTCAATGTGTACTTTCAATATTTTTGACACTAGTTTTATTAGCAAATGCATACTTTCAGAAGTAGCAGACTCCACCCTTACATTCTACAATTTGAGGGACCACAGTGGTTCAGTGGGATTTTTGGGTGGATGAAAACAAACAAGTGAAATACACAAACGTTAATCCCACCGACTGTTCTCATTCAGATTACGTTCATGGGGGTGTTTTCAAATTAATACTATGCACTCAATAAGACCCAGGCACCTTAGGTTAGGTTAGGTTGGATGTGACTGGCTGTCATTTACTAATGAAAGGAACATCAGAAACATTCAAAACACACATTAAAACATGGGGAAATTATATTTCCAAGTCCAAATTGAATAACAGATTAAAATTTTAACTCCTCATCATCCTATTGGGGAATTCTATCTTCAGGGTAAATGCAATGGAGACGATTGTACGAAGATATTTTAGAATAAAGAAAAGGTGATATACTTTGAGATATTTACAGAGATAAAGAGAAATTTACTTTCTTTAGTTTGTATTTTTATTTTCATCTCCAAAGGGGCTGGTACTACCCAACATTACCAGCCCCGTCGATGATGAATATAAAAACGTAACGTGAAGACAGTAAACTTCTCTTTACCGTTCGGTAAATGAAACTATTAATAAACAATATCCTGAACCATGTCTGTATTGATTTCTTAACAATTCATGAGTTAGGCTAAGGGCATCAACTCAATAATTAAGGACCTTTGATTAAAATAAACCCAATTCAACAATTCTTTTCACTCAAGGTTTAATTTCAAAAGCATTTGCCTACATCTAGGTTCAGTTAATTTCAGAGGGGCACGTCACCTGCAAATAACGTCTAGCCTGGGGCTACGTTCAAGTCTACAAGTCTTTCCCGGTTAGGCTAAGCTGCCGATAATCCAACAGGCTTTCAATCTGGTGTCAGGCTAGCGGCCTATCTCTTCAGTCTGGCCTAAGGCCTCTAGTGAAATTGGCTACGTGTACAAGTTGGTTGGTAGCATCCCAACAATCCCAGGGACCTGCGCCTAATCTAGACATAAATTGATTAAAATTACGGTCTAAATACAGTCTAAATAACGACCTGCCTCACTGTAGACACTTAAAATATGGGTTAAAATATTAATTAAATGGCAATTCGTTTCGCTGGCATGCATTTCTTAACACCTATATCCTCACATCTCCTGTTTATCGATCCTCTTCTCGGTGGGCGGGGCATCTCCTCTTCTGAAGGTATAACCAGACGGGCTTAATTTAGGGGGTTTGGTCGGAACGAATATCGAATTTTCATCATGGTTTGCTCTCCTCGGTATACGGTTGGGCGACGACGTCTACTGCCATATTAACACTTCCCCACCGAGACGATTCGTGACCCGGACGGCGAGTGACGAAACCACTGTCAGTCGGGGTTCAGAAGAGACGGGTCATTTCGTACCTTTCGAAAGAACATTTAATAATATGTATCTTCGTGTATAACAATATATAAAACCCAAAAATTAAATGTTACATAATCGATTTACATTTCAAAATGTGTACTACCAGAGACTGTGGTAAAAACACGAGTCCTTTCGTACCTTTCAAACATTTAACAATATATATCTTCATATATAACAATATATAAAACCCACAAATAAAATGTTACATACATAATCAATTTACATTTCAAATTGTGTAATACCAGAGACTGTGGTAAAAACACGAGTCCTTTCGTAACTTTAGAAATTTTCGTATTTCTTCATATGTAATTCAAAACCCAAAAATTATATGTTACATTTAACAGTAATACCAGAGACTGTAAAAATTTCCCAACAATAATATTCAATCTACAGTATATGAAATATGTCAATAATCCGCAATACTAAAGATCGCGGTAAGTGATGTTTGGACTGAATGAACGGTTCCTCCACTTGGTGACTCTTGAAAACATTTTTACAATTGAGAATTTTACTATTAAATATTCAAGAGTGAATTCGATTAAATTTTCAAGGGGTGTTTGACTATTTCCTAGAATGGATAGAAATTCAGTAACCTCCGGAATAGCATTAGTAAAATTAAATTGAGACGAGGGCGTTTCCCCTATTACAAGGAATGTCGAAATGTGAAAGCCAGCGTTATTAACCTCATAAATCACATCTTGACTGAAAAACAATAATTAAATGCTACTATATGGCATGAATTTTTACCAAGGCGTTGACTTAATGTGTTACTCTCATAATGAATTATTTGTTTTAGAAATTACATTGAAGTTGGTGACCGCAGCACCGCTACTAATGTAGAAAAGATACGTTATGCAATTAGTCAAGAAAAAGGACTTATCAGTAGTAATATCCGCAATCATTGAAAAGACAAGTGGAACTGATAATCAGGTTACGGGGAGACCCGCGCCAGAGTTACCGTTTGAAGCCTTTTCTGTATTCTAACAAGAATAAACCGCTACCGAACAAATGAAATGAAGAATGAGGAAGCATTATTCCTCACATAGTTATGCATTCTACATTAACATAAAATTTTCACTTGGAAAATCATTTTTATTTTAGACACAAAAATCGTCTTAATTTCTATAAAAATAATAATAATAATAATAATAATAATAATAATAATAATAATAATAATAATAATAATAATAATAATAGCAAATATACCAAAGCTTATTTCTTAGTGCAAGATGCTGCCGTCTCAGGTTAAAGAAAACGGAATTTCTGAGACAGAGGGAGAAAGGGAGCTGGAATGTCATTGAATTTTCTAATTGGACGCCGCAATTCCTAGCACCGGCCCTGCTGCAATGCCCTTATGATATTCCAGTGACAAACACTACGCTACCCCTACCGGTGGTGATGTAAATTCTGCAGAAAAAGGCGGCAGAGATGATGATGCAGGGACTAAAACCAAAGACTGAAACCTGAAATAATGATTTGTAATGGTGACAGTGAGGAAAGTGGTATGCTTAACGCTACTATTTCCAATTGTGCCAGTGTTACACCTTTTTACCCTTACCGTTGGGAGTAATAATTTTGTTAGGCTTTCTTGCCGTACATCCGTAGTAAACGTATTAGGTTTTCGTAGAATTAGATTATTCCATTTCATAAAAATTTAATACGAAAAGCACAAAAGAACAGGGTATTGAAACAAAATATTGCCCCAGCCCCTTTTCTATGAGTAATATAGAACGAAAGAACCATTTTGGCAATAAAGCCAAACACTGGGGCACTTTCAAAGACACCCACACTGTATGTGCGTGTGGAGAGAGAGATAAGTAAGTAAGTATACCTTAGTTTTACCAGACCACTGAGCTGATTAACAGCTCTCCTAGGGCTGGCCCGAAGGATTAGACTTATTTTACGTGGCTAAGAACCAATTGGTTACTTAGCAACGGACCTACAGCTTAGAGAGAGAGAGAGAGAGAGAGAGAGAGAGAGAGAGAGAGAGAGAGAGAGAGAGAGAGAGAGAGAGAGAGAGAGAGAGGGGCATATTGTCTCGAGAAAACAAACTGAGTGCAAGATATTTTGTCTTGACTCTAGGGCATTTTCCAGAAACCAACATGCAATAAAAAGAAAAATATTTGCCAAGGCTTAATTTTACAAACAAAAACTAAAGGAGTATTTAGCCTTTTTAATACTTGCAAGGTAATGAGACCCAAAAAGCTCCAACATTAAAATTATATCTTTTAAAATGTGCAAAGTTAATCTTAGTTTAACCAGACCACTGAGCTGGTTAACAGCTCTCCTAGTGCTGGCCCGAAGGATTAGATTTGTTTTCACGTGGCTAAGAACCAACTGTAGCTCCTAACCGGATTCCTGTCAGATCTGCTTCCTTCAGGGAAGAAATCCAGAATCTGTCTTTGGAATTACTTTTCCCACCTCCTGGAGAAACATCCATTGGATTATACCATCTTAAATCTTAAAAACTCCAGTTGTATAACAGGAGTAGTATTTACTGTGATCCTCATAACACAGGTGGTTCACAGTTACCACATGAGGTTAATTAAAGGTCAAGCAAGTTATATTTTGATTTGAAGAACCTGTACATTACTTTTATAAAAAAAAAAATGATGTCCTTACAAATCTATAAACATTTTGCTAATAATACTCAGTGTCAACACATTTTATTTCACCATAAAACATGGAAAATGGAAAAGGGAAGGGGGGGGGGCGAGGGAGAGGATAGAGGGACGGGAGTGGAGGGGGAAGGGAAGGGGAAGGAGATGGGGAGGTGGGAGGGGAATGGAGAGGTGGGAGGAGAATGGGGGGGAGGGGAGGGGAAAGGGACACACAAACAGAAAGGCTGCCAAGGAAATTAATATAATAGATACGGTTTACAAATATCAGTATGAATCACTATATTAGAATATTTGATAAAAACGATGACTCGCGGTCCCTGAAATGGATAGTAGTGTGAGTTCTGGTTCCGAGTCAATGTCATTCTTGATTACGTTTCCCAGCCCAAGCCATCGGACCAGAACCGATGAAAATTCTCGACAATGCATACCGCAAAACTACAAACATGGCGTACTGTGACCTTTCAAATTAATCTGGGTCTGCTTTACTATAGTAAGTTTAATCATCCTCAAAAAGTTATCCAAAGGCTTTTAGTTGCGTGAGTGAATGTTATATACAGTACAACAATCAGTCATCCCGACGTCATTAAGTCAATTAACTGGTAATTAAACAGTACGTGCAACGCATTCCAACAATCATCATTCAGTCTCGTAATGGTTAACTGGAATTTTAAAGGATAAAAAGGAACACACCAAAAGTAGCTTCTTTTAAAATGGATAACGGGAGTGTTTCTCTTTGGTCACGGCCAAAACAAAAACCAAATCCGCCGGTACTAATATTATATGAAACTTCTGAATAAACCATTAATAGTTTTCTTTTAAACATCAAACTTTCCTTACCTTCTTTCATATTGGAGCCATTATCGGTAAACCGTAAAATCCGGCTGACATAGCGGAGAAGAAATTCGACGCAAAAAGAAATGATAGCAAAATTAAGGACAGATTTGTTTTTTAAAGTGGGAAAACGTGCTCTATGTTAGCACGGAGATCTTAGGCTTATGGTACCTTATACACAGCAACTATATGTCATTCTCTAGACCTTGGGTCATTGCATGCTCGCGTATACCCTTGATTGCATGATTTGTATGACCTCAAGAGTCTTTCACCCTCTGAAATGACACTAACATTCGGTTGGCTAAATGACAACCAACGCAATTTCATAGGGTAGCCTACATTCTAATTGTTTTTGTTTTTTAACCATCTTTTGGCAACACTTAAGATCTCATGGTCTTCTTAGTTATTCCTCATCAATCCTTTTTTTCTCCATCACGTGTTCCCCACTGACAAGAAAAATAGGTTGGGCCTATGTAATATACTAGGACTATGACAAAAATGATGCACCTCTACGATAAACTAACCTTAACCTAACATAGGGTCAAGTTGTAATTTTAATTGGATGAGAATACAATTTCAAAACTTGGTTCATAAAACAATGATGATAAAACTGAAATCTGAGGCTACACAGAGGCCTCGGCCTATGTGTCGGAAAACTCTTTATTACAATAGGCCTAGTCTTAAATATATATATTTCGTTTGACAAACCACTTTCGTCCATCGCAAATTTTTAAAACTTTCGGAAAGAAACTTTTTTCACTAACATTTGAGATTAGTACTTTAGCCATGCTAGGAAATAATGCCATTCATAATGTTTTAAAATCGGGTACCCTGTATTGTACTGAAATGTGTACTAGACTTGTGCTGATTTAAAAAAAAAAAAAAATACACATCACTCTTACCTTACGAAGACTCGCCTAGTCCGTAAAATTATTGACGGAAAAGGGGCTGTCCTTTCAAATTCCTTTTTTCAATAATTACATCCTAATTCCGGTGCTGCACTGCAACTCATGGCTATAAGCCCACCACTGTCTGAAAATCAGTTTTATCCCCATCACGTAATACACCATCATAATTTCTCGTAATGTGGCTCGTTCCACCTTCCTTCTTTGTAAATGAAAGAGAGACAGACTGCTTTTTTTAGAATAACCCAAAAACTACCGCCAGACACCTTTCTCGAAATAACCTTACAGTTGGACAACTTGGACTTCCAGAGTTCAAGGTATGGCGACATACGGTCCGGCGAGACTGAAATCAACAGTTGTTTACACTTCTCGAATCCATGAATGGGCAATTTAACACCCCCCCCCCTTTTTTTAAATCTTATTTAATAAGAGATTTCGATTTCCTACATATTGTACTCCTTTAGATTAACGCAAGGGAGTAATAGCCGTATACATCGTCTTTTGGGTTTTTAGGAAACAACACAACTTTGGTGAGACTACAATCAACACGGTTGTTTACTTCTAGACTCAATGAATGGGCCATTAACTTTTTTTTCTTTATAAATCTTTTATGCTATACAAGTTCTCGCCTTCCTACGTTCTCTCTTCCCTTATAAGAGTAAGCGGATGTAATATCCAGCGCCTTGTAGGTTTAGAATGAACAATATACAACGATGTTCTCTTAGCCAACTAAAAAAAAAAAAATCATCTCTAAACTACCACTCTTATCATAAGCGCTGTCACTTAGGCAATGAAACTTACCCTTCTCCTTCACTTAGACCGTTATTAAATAGGAGCTTCAGACAGAGGAAAACAGAACGTGAAATATAATATGAAAAGTCATAACAGGTGTTGGTGGAATGGTCTAAGCTATAGTCACCTCCCACCCAACAACCTTCCCCACCTCTCTATATAACATATATATACTGTATGATTATATATATACAGTATATATATTATATATATATATAATATATATATATATATAGCTTATATATAGACAAAATCCACGAAGGAAAGAGAAACACTGGAGTGCTGCGAGGCCTTTCGACTGTCGTCCTTTACTTAGCAGACTGAAGAAATATAAAATTAAGTTTACAAAGAAAGCTCATATAAATGATGGATGGGGATTACAAAAGATAAAATATGTACCTGGAAGCCAACACAGTTGAAGAATTAGTAGAACTGCCAAAACAGGGTTAAATATTTATAACTGCCAAAACGGTTAAATATTTCAGAGGTTTTACAAAGGATTACCTATTTTTTCTTTTATCAATATTCTTGTTCCATGTACTCTTTTCCTAATGTCTTTACAGTTTCCTGAAAGCTGCTTCGTCGTGGTTTCAACACTGTGTTAATTTGTTAACATTTTTGATGTACATATCCTGTGATTGACATCATGGTAGTATATAATTTACGAATATTCATTTCACTTCATTTTCCGGATGCATTAACCCTCTGGTAATCATGATACAATTTACTAGTAGATATGGTGCTTTTGAATTTTCCATAAGGTCAAAACTTGTCAGGCTAGGAAGTGATCTGAATTGGCCATCTTGTTTTATTTACACTTGTACGGTTCCAAAGTTAAGGATCTGGTCGGCCTATTCTTTGACTATTAAGAGGGGAGGCTAAGAGAAATTTTTCAGCCAACACTGAGGATAGTCTGCATATTTTTCACATACTATTTATTAAATTATTCATCTAGGACAGTCTTCCACCTACCCAAGAGGATGAACAGTCACAACAGGTGAACAGCCTTAAGGACTTAGTTCATCGATACTGGACCAAGCACTGGAGGAAAGTCTCTCCCCTCAACCATGCCAATGGCTCGAATCCTATGGGTAAGGAGATGTCTCTTTCATCCCCTCCCTCAATCACAGTCTGATTACTCCAATGCACACTGGACTAAGCACTCTTGAAAGCAAGTGGTGGAAAAATGTTTTGGGAAAATGGTGAGATAGTGTAGTTGATATATAGTTCAGCTTTGTCTTTTTTTATTTCTTTTTAATTATTCAAAATCGGCATTATATAGTTTGTCTTCTCACTTTTAAATAACATCACCTGTGTTTCATAAACATATTTTGATCTAGAATGGTGATCGAGTCTAAAACCTACAGTGCCTACATTTCTAATCTTATAAACCTTCAAACACAAAGTTGGCTCCCACTTACCTATTTCCTTACTTTTCTTAGTTTTACCACCTCCAAGTTTGTATTTTTGCTTACCCTTTGACTTTCCAGTATTCTGACTAACAATCAATCAGTATTTAGAAGCTTCTACCAACCATTTTTGTTGGCTAAGTGGACCACAAAAATCTTGCTGGGCAACTGCTTATGACAATGAAATAGTTTCTACAAAGAAATTTTGTCTTCAGAAATATATAACTTCCCAAGTTTCTCTTGACAATAAACAAGATGACTAATAACAACCCATTCAAAATCCTTCCTTTAGTTTCTAATGTCAATGTGGTTCTTGAGTAACTGAAAGAATTCCCATCTTCTACTGTCTAAGAGTAACCACAGCCATAGCTACTCCTGTTGGCATTCCCATAACACCTGCATTTAACACCAGGCCCTCACTACCTTTATGACCACGTCTGCCAAGATTAAATCAAACCAAACATTGAAGGTTAAATTCTTACGCAAAACTTTCTCCACGCCCCTTTCATCGTTGACGCGTAATAAAACCCACAGAACCGTTCCCACTAAGCCAATACAAATTGAATCGACTTGAATTGAATATAGAATTTAGGCCAAAGGCCAAGCACCGGGACCTATGAGGTTATTCAGCGCTGAAATGGAAATTGATAGTAGGTAGCTTGAAAGGTGCAACAGGAATAAAACCTCGCAGTTGCACTATGAATCGATTGTTAGGAGAGGGTGGAAAGGAATATGAAAGGAGGTAGAGTAAAACGCATGAAAGGGGTTGCAGCTAGTGGCTGAAGGCACCCTGCAAAGAACCTTAAGTAATGCCTGCAGTGAGCCGCATGAGGCGCACTAACGATGCTACCCCGATACACAGGTATACAAATCGAGCCAGTGGGGATTATAGAAAACTAAAGAAAAGGCCTTAGCTAACTTATCTAGGGCATGAACAAGTAGCCAAGCTATAGGGAAAGGGGAAGGGGAGGCAAAGACACAGCTAAATTAACACTTGATCGTGTGCTGGGGTAGGGGGAGGGGGATGGATGAGGGAAGGGGAGGGGTTATATAGACGATCGGTTCTACCGAGTCGAAGTGAAAACTCCGAAAAGTTCAGACAGACGCAGAAGTAAAATTAAACAAAAGCATGTAAAAAAAGGAGTCGGCCCATGCAAGACACGCCAGTCATTTCAACATGCTGAAAGGATGACAGGACAGGTCAGTCTTGACAGGACTGGCATCAATAGCCCCACACACGTTAAAGACTGACCTGTTCGTGCCAGTCACGTATGTGTATGGCCAGCTTAAGAGGTGAAGTGATCCTTTCACCAACATACATTTCAATCTGAAGTGGTTTGACCCTGCCACCAGGAGATTTAAGGCACCTACAAAGAATCAGTTTTTGCAAAGAATTACACAATTTTGCTGTCTGGACCTATGCAAAACATGGTTTACGTTGCTAAAGTTTTACTTTACACTCCTCTACATTAATTTTCTGTCTACAGCTATTTTCCTGAAACTACATTTACTGCTGCACCTCATTTTTAATACAGTATATTGCAACAGCTTGACAGAAGAAAAGTTGTAAAAAGAACTTTTGACATTCACCCCTACAGAAAACTTTTCCTTCAGGATAAGAAAACGCCATGGTATTTTGTTTAACTTGTTAAGTTTATTGGACCTGGTAGAAATGGAGGGCAAAACTGATCTAAAATGCAGTAGAGTACATAGGCCACTTGTATTAAAACAATATGAGATCCAAAATAGCAACAGAAAGAAAAAGGCAAAATTGTTTTAACCAAGATCTACAGCTCCCACAAAAAAGACAAAAGGGAAGAAAAAATTACAGCATATTACAGGAGTATGACTACATCGTAAGTGTGACGATAACAACTACACCTTAAAATTATCACTAACTGAAAATTACCAAAGAATATAACTGAAGTACTTACCACACACACAAAGATGTTAGCTTAGCTCTCTGTAATAGCGCACAAATGTTTACTTTAACAGCAGCTGTGCACGCTGTTTTGCCAGATAACATTTACAAGCAGAATCTAAAGCTTTAGACAGGGAATAGAATAGTTACCAAATCATTTTCTTGTAGCAATAATTAAAACAAACCATCCATAAACTATCATATATATATATATACCAAAACTACACACATAAAACAGACAAAGACATAAAACTAATAATTATTAGCTGGCATTTAGGAGAAACCCAAATGCTTCTTCATTCAAAAGGAAATGCCCAGAGGCAAAAGCTATAGTAAATACAATGGAAACATGCAAGTCTTTATGGAATGTTTCTATGAAATACTGTATAAAAAAACTGGCATGTTAGTTGCCAAAAAAAAAAAAAAGTTAACCTATCACAAATTTCAGAGAGCAATATAAACACTAAAAGCTACTTGCATGAACTGGAGACACAGTTACTATAGAAAATATACTTTACCAGACATATTTTTGCATGAATTAAAAAACTGGAGTAGCTGTCACATTGTAAACATCCTATATTATATACAAAATTTTTGAGCACTTTCATGTGAATGTGTAAAAAAAAAAAAAAAAAAAACTGCTAACAGCCGAGCATAAAACTTGAAAAAGTTTGGAATCTAAGGTCCTACAAACTGGATCAATTATTAGAAAAATTTCCCTCCAGCACATATTACCAAAAGAGTGTCTTCTTATCATACATAACACTTCACACAAGAATTACTTACATGTCCTCTTACACATGTCTATGTTATGATATCTGAAGATTAAATCATTTGCATACACAGTACTGAAATGTTCACTGAAATCAATTTTGTACAATATCTCTGAAACAACTGGCTAACAATATATTTGAAGCCATTCAATAATACCATATAATATATCTTAAATTGATTCTCTATCCTTACTACAGGACTTGCAACTAAAGGAAGGTACCACAATTTCGTACAAAAAAATGAAAACCTGCAGAATAAAAACAAAACGACAAACACAACAACTATACTCAAATGAGATTATCAAGAGGTAGGGTAAATGTAAAGTCTATGAAAAAAAGTTAAATAAATATATTAAGTACAGTCCATTAAAAAAAATAAAAATAAACGGGCGATGCAGTAACATAATATATAAATGAACAGCTACCAAAATTCAGTACAAAACTTTGAGAGGGATAAAGCTCTGGAAGTGCTGCATAGTAATTATAACCTGCTAAACAGAATGGCAAAAGAAAACCTAAAAACTCATTCAATGGAACTATTCTAACTATTCCAATTGTATCCGATGTGTTCGTTCATCACCAGCTCAAATGACATTCTATGTACAAAAGTAGGTTCCTATTTAAATTTTCAACAAAGTGAAAATAAGAGGAAAGGTATTATTTCTACACCTAACTGCAGACCTCTGGAAAATAAATAATTGTGGGTGCATACATTACTAATCCCAGTTACTTGTACTGTTCAGAGGTTGATAAATTGAAATAAGTCAGTGATACAAAACAAGAGAACCGCATCATAGGTGCCAACATCATGGTAAAATTCTCTTAGTCCTTGTTACTGCTACATTATCAAGATTTCTGGAATACTTTCTAGGAAACTATCAGCAAAAATTGATCAGCCAGAATTACAAACATTACGTGATTAAGACCGTGCAAAACATAAATATACAAAATATACATATAAAATATTAATTTTTTTTATCAAATTTGTCATTCGTATTACGTGTACCTAAATTGAAAAACACAAAGACTACATGCATTCATATTTGAAGATATTTAAGAGTATTCCTTTCTCACAAAAATATACATTCTGTACCTAGGTAGAATTAATTTAATGCATTCAAGGCAACTGCATAACAGAGGGAAGATTGGTAATTTTCCTTTTTAATAATTGAGTTTCATTGTGATTACATAAACTGAAATGTAACAGGGATAAAAATGCTTATGTTTACAGATGGATATGGATTTACAGAAAAAATCTTGTGTTGTATAATTACAATTTTCCATGCAACAAAACTACGAAATTCTTACAAACTAGCTACATTCTTATGGGATTCTTATTACCTCTTTCAAAACCTTTCTATGCAACTCTTTTCAGCAGGTAAACTGGCAAAACAAATGTAAACTTCACTTAATATATGGATGGCATAAATTCTCTTATGAAAATATAAAATAATTTCCATAAACTTAGAAGATCTACATACATCAACAACATTAACAGTGCTCTTTTAAGACATAACGATATGCGTAATGTACAGTCCACTCCTTTCAAATATAAAATTCTAAGACATAAACCTTTTAGTATCAAACACAATAGTTTCACTCTTACTGTGATATAGTTTGAAATGCAATAATAAAAAACTGATCAGCATTTCAATTTCTAAATGCATTCTCAGAACACATTTACTATAAACATTCTGAATGCCCCACTTTGGTATCAATAAATACCACTTAATAAGAGAATTCAAGTGCTGACTAAGTCACTGAAATTTCCCTTCCTCAGTTTTCAAAACATGACAGGCAGTCACGCAATCACTGGAATCGTCTTTCTTCATTAAGTACATCGGGTCAACTTTATTTCTCATCACTCTTCCTTGGGGATTCGAGGCTCTTTGCTGAAGAAGGACTCTGCTTTGGCTAAAGGTGCCCTTTTCTTAGTCTGAAAATCATATTTGATTTACATCACTATATGTAACACATTAGGTATATGACACTTGTATATATACAACAAAAAGGGGTATATTTATTCATTTTCATTGAATAGCCATAACTAGATGTAGAAAAAAAAAAGATTAGATCAAGAAAGCAACACATGTACTCGACCATAAAGCATAAGCAATCTGCACAGATTCAATATATGAAGCTTACAGGCAAGCTGAGCTAAGAGAATATCGATACACATCAAGAAAAAAGGAAAAATCCGTTTCTAAACTTGACTCCTTATATGAGATAGCAAACCAAGATTACAATAAAAGCATTTAAGAAGGCTTTCATCTTAAACAGAACAATATTCACAATGACACAGACTGATGACTATGCTGAAACTCATCCATTTTAAGCTGAAGTATCCCAACCATGACAGTAAAGAACTAATATGTGCCATATGAAATCTATAAAGGACACAGAAGCGAGTTACTCAATGCCAACTTTCAAATTATTCAAAGTAATATATAAGAAATTAATGAAGGTACTTACTGACAGTTACTGTAGAAGGTTAACACAAGCCAGATGTGGAAAAAAGAGAAAAATGGTTAGTTCATTTTGTCTTCTAGAATGAAGCTTTTCAAAGAATCTAATCACCCTATTCCCCAGTGTGATTTTCGTCACTCTCTTGTTATCTTGGTAGACAGAAAGCTTTTGGGCACTAAAGAAAACAATTAAGATTATTAATGAATTAGATATCCTAAATTGTGTATTCAAAGTGTGTATAAAATGCATCAAATGTGGTGACTAATACACAGTGTTTTTCTCTCTCACCATTAGATAATGTAACAGTGTGATGTGATATTTAATTCCTCAAAAGTCTACAGCTAAACATATAGGACAAGTCAATAAACCCAAATTTCATGTTAGGTAAATTACTGACAGCAATTTAATAAAAGCATGCAGTGAGGCCAATTAAGAAATATAATAATTTAGGCTTTACCATAAAAATAAATTATAAAAAAGCTATAGAACAATGTAATGGTGAATAAATCACCTGTCTTGGACCATCTGCTAAAATTAACAAACAGGTCCTTTCCCCACAATCCACTCATACATACAATATATCAATTATCTTGAGGCATAATATTATAGAAGCAAAGAAACAGTAAGGTTTAATTAACTCTCTGCCTTCATGGCTACACATGGAGGATATAAAGTATCCACTCAAATGAATACTTTTAAAATAATTCAGTCTGTCAAACTGAATTAAATTAAACTTATCCAAATTCAATGGATCTTTGTGCTGGAAAAGTACACATCTCATTAGTTAAACTCACATGCAGAGAACATGCAATACATTCAAATGCAACTGGCCAACATTTCCACATTCCCAAAAGTAAAACACAACAAAAGCGCAATTCTTTATTCTTTTACAAAGCAGGCTGGATTCCAACAAGCACCTTACTTTCCAAAGAATACTGCAAGTGCTGGAGGTTATAGTCAACAATATCATGATTAAAAAATTGCCCTTAATTCATGCGCTACAAACAGAAATTTACTATAGAAGTTAAAAACTTTACACAATTCAGAAATACACACAATAACCTACTATCTCTGGTATTAGTAACCCACAAACTGTCAAACACAAGACTAATACTGTACCAAAATTCAGCACATCCACCTCTACACACTCTAGTGCTTGAAAAACTGTAATCACAGGTATTTTGTTTTTTGAAAAACTTCTGTAAAGCTCTCAATCATGTTGAAGTGATATAGGTTCACATGAAATAATGTAAATGAAAAAATTCATTCCACCCTTTGTGATGTTGACATATTTGGTTTACTGTATTCATGGCTATCACTTCAATTAAGAATAAGGTACTGGCTACTTCATACCGAATTTTTCATTCAACGATACCATGAAATGCTGAGATATTGATGCTTTTTACTTCAATGTCAATATCACCTTTCAAAGGAAAACAAGCTTACGAATAAGAAGTGTACAAGACACTGACACTGGTCTTAAATAATATCATCTATAGACTGTACTACAGTATATTTTACAGAATGCAACAGTATGCAGTGCAATACTGTTTGGGAAACTCACATTTAACATAAAAATGCCTTCAGTATTTTTTTGATGAAATTATAAGACTGATATTTTTCCAAATACAGTAAGGTTTCTCTCTCTCTCTGCAGCTGATTTCCCTTTGGAATCCTCTTGGGTTTATAGTTTTTTTATTAATTCCATAAGGGTTTTCAATTGAAGATTTAAAGGAAGTTTATTATTTTCACAAACTTCATACACTATACTCAGTCTTGTTTCTTTGCCTGATATTCCTACACTCAAGTCTCTGGCTTTTTGAACATAAAATTAGGTCTGTACATCAAGAAGGATATTTTTGATGAGAGCAGCAAATTCTGGTGACCATTAATTCCACAAAATCATTAAGCTAGTTTAACCTTATTTGTTAAGTAATATAAAAAGCTGTGCAATTTCTGCAAAGGGTACTGAATATTTGCAGGGGTACTGAACAATTGTATACTTTTATTAAGTCAACCTGATTTTGCATCTTAAGTTTGTATGATTTCCAGTCATAAGCCTTCACTTACATAAATGTAAACAGCATTAGTTTATTCATTAGCAAGGCTTCAAAATGCTGAGCTGCTCTCGCATATACTCTTTTGCAAAGAGGCAACAATGAAGAAAATCATAAAAGCAATCCAAACTATAAGGTCACAACATACTGAATACTTTCATAAATGATCAATGGAATTCTGCATCTTTTATCACAAAAGTACTTTGCCAAAAACTGTAAAAATTTCACATCATTCCAAGATTACTGTAACCTAGCTTTAAACTTTTTACTTAGTACAATTCATTTTATCATCCAGGGCCAAGCCAAGAAAGTTGTGAGCAGTAGTGGGCAAGATAAGTATACTCTAGGAAAGGAAATTTTTGCACACTTTAAAATGCTTGTCACATTAACTGGCTTCCCAAACTATTCCTCATAACAACACAACTTGCCTTAACAAGTAACCATAACCAATCACCCAGTAATATGTTAAAATCCTGCAACAATTCACAAAATTATATTAGTTCCATCACCCATGTTTTTTATGTCACCTACTGGAAGAGAAGTGAATCTTGTCAAGAAAATGAAGGTATCCTGAAGGTGAAAAAATACTTTGAAGAACAATCACAAGTCATACCTCCTTAAAAACCAAATGACAAAGGAAAAACTGAAGGTTACTGAAACTGCAAATTGAACTTTAAAATATTAAACATGCATCAGTTATCTAATATTCAAGAAACACAAACTACACATAAACAAAGTGAAGCTGTTTAATAAACATCATGAAAGTGTTCTCAGGCCAACACACCACAAAGATGGTGGCATAAAAGGTTTAAACTCTATAAGCAAATCACTGCATGCATCAGAGGGACATTCACAAATACTTTATTTAATTA
Source organism: Macrobrachium rosenbergii (assembly GCF_040412425.1). Lineage (NCBI taxonomy): Eukaryota > Metazoa > Arthropoda > Malacostraca > Decapoda > Palaemonidae > Macrobrachium > Macrobrachium rosenbergii. The sequence goes on from NC_089768.1 coordinate 33,741,340, forward strand.
TAAGGTTGCTTTTTAACTTCCATCATATCCAACTCGCTAAATTTTTGTACAAGCATGTTTTTGGTGACATTAAAATACATTTAATAAACATCTGCAATCAACTCCCAGACATATTCCAGTCCCCAATGACATCAACATTATGAAAATTTAATTCAGCCCAAACATAATTATTAAAGTAGTAATAACATGAGACAAAGGAAGTCAGCATCATACCAGTTTAATTATCCCTAAACAAGCACTGTAACCTTGTGAATGTTCCACCAAAATAACAAAACAAAAATGTGCATTCTTAAAAAATACTGAAGTGACAGCAACAAAAGCATGTTCAAACCTCTGTTCCATTCACGGCGCTGTGATTCACCTCAGTTGATGCCGTCTCAACTACTTGAATGGATGACGACTCTAAAGGAAAGTAATTTCTATCTAAGTTTAAGTTATACATATCTCTGATAAATGGCAAAATAGCTCAACTTCATTGCCTAGGCCTAAAATGCATCGGAAATTTATAGGTACTGTACTTCTTCCCTTACTAATTAAAGGAAACTATTTACAATTTAGAGTTCCCCCACAAAACATATCAAGACTATGAATGGCCAAATTAGCAAAAAGCCTACTGGGTTGGTATATACAGCTCATGAGTAACAAATGTGCCTTTCAACAACATGAAACATTGAAAACAACTGGCATTTCTACAATAACTAAAAACTTGCACCAACAGGCATATAAAAACATTCACTTTTCAAGTTACAGTACTTCAATATAATACTTACCTACATAAAATGGATCAACTCATGACACATTCAATCTATACCACATACACAAATATAAAGACTGCTGTGTGAAATTTTATTTGTACATAGCTACTTGAACCACCTGAACATTCATAAGCACAACAGAAAACCTACACTTTTCATAATCTGGCTAAAACACATTACTGTATATGGGTGAGTATTGTGCCACATCTCAATTTTTCCATATACAAATACTTTCTGCTGAAAATGCTGGTCTTTATTCTCTCCTAATCGGATTAAGCTGCTATAAGTCTTAGCAATAACTAGGTACCAAACTAGCACTCTCACATCCTATGTAAGGCTGCTCTGATGATGGTAAAAGCCTTCAGCATTAACAAGACACCCAGACCATTGGCTCCTCTCTTCATTCAAGTTTCTACACATACTGGCTTGTAACAAGGGGCTCTCACTCCTCATTCTAGCATGCTTGGGTCTGTTCCACTGACTAAGTTGCCTACTATAAATGTAATTCCAGACATGCCACTCACTGTACCTTTGTGTTGCCGTCCACAGCCTGTGTTACTGGACCTGACAAGAGACCATCCTTCCCCATCACCAACACAAATTTATGAAAGTATCACTAAGGAAGTTCCTCTTCCATAACTTCTCAATCCTAGCACTTACCCGACTTCCATGACCAAAAGTGGGAGTTTCTGGTTCACTGCTGAATCTCAGATTTTTCTGTCTGATTTGGAGCGACTGCCCACTGATTTTGCTTCTTGGGCTGTCCTATTGGTGTTTCACCCATTTACAGACAGTTCTAGGTTGCTGCACTTTCATCTTTATAGCTCTTCAAAGCATCAGTTGTTCTTCTGCCATTACAGTTTCTATAGATTGTTCCTACTGCAGAATGTCAGTTCTATATACAGTACTATTATGCTGGTGTTTCCCTATTTTACTGGTGGTCCTGGTGTTCCACACTCAGTGACCGTTAAACTTGCTTTCTGCTCTCCTCCTCACTGTAGTACTATTTTACTTACATTCCACAGTCCCATCAAAAGTCTTGCGATTTCAACCTGCCTATATAATTATTCAGCAAGGCAATACTGCTTTGTCCATAAAATGAACCTTTATCTTAAAAATTAATGTGTTGTATAAATACATGCACTCGCTGCATGCCAAGATATCATTCTCTTATATCCAACTGGATGACGTATCAATACAAGATTGAAGCATCACAATGAGTTGGGAATAAGAAAGATGTCTTACCTTGCTTTGAAGATGACTTCCTATCCTTTATGGAAGTTGGCCTACATAAGATTTTCATAATATAAAAGGGCCACAGCTGTTTCATAAGAAAACAAAGGGCTTTTTGAGTAATACACTGCGATGACCTTTGCTTGTACTGTTACCTTTTCAAACATTGTATATTACAAATTTTGTAAATTGCTAATGCTTTGCTATAAGATTAAAATTAATGTCCTTGGCGGAGCATCAATTCAACACCATTTCAGTGTTTGCTGACAACAAATCTAACAGAAGACGTAGTTCATACAAAGTTTGCCAGGAAAAACAAAGCACCAAACCTCAGAGAGGAAAGGCATTACTCACACTTTTACTGCCCATTTCCTATTTTCATTTTGTCCCTACTTAGTCAAGTCAGACTCAAAAAAGGAGGATGCCTTAGAAAAGTAAAAACTAATATCACAGAGGGCAAATAAATAAAAAAAAATTCAATAAAACTAGATACTATTCACTACATACCTTAATTCTGATTCAGGCTTCAAGATGTTACAGAGCTACACACAAAAATTTCAGTAAGCAATTCTTATTCTAGTTCCTCTAATAAATGACATACCTTGCGAAGACGACGAGACTGACGTTATGGTAGTAGACTTGACAACAGTCACACTACTGGTGCTTTCTTGTTTCAGTGTGGAAGTACTGCTTGATACAACCGTTTTATTACCGCTGCAAGATTCCACAACGACTTCACTGCTCTTCTCACTCTTTTCAGAGACTTTGAGATCATCCCTATGATGTCATTTGGTCATGCATAAACGTAAATTAATTACTAAAACAACAAAACACAAAACGTTCAACATCATAAAACAAACAAGTGTAACGTTATTAGTCTAGACAACACAGCAATGTTAATGCTGACAACAATAACAATAAGATCAATATTTCCTGCAGTTATGCAATTACTAATTAGTCAAATGTATACAGAAATATGCTTGTGCACATTTTTGAAGGGAAAAAAACAAACAAGTTAAACATTTCTGATCTGGTATATACAAAACATTTCTGATCTGGTATATATATAAAAAAGATTACTTATTAGACACTAGTGACTAAGGAATTTTTGTCAAATAGTTTTTTACAGATGAAGTGAAAAAAAAGTCAGGTGAATACACATATTCAAGACATAAGGAGAGTAAGACATCATCAACTTCAGCAAGTTTGATAAATAATTCACTCGAAGACCCTAATTCACAGATTTGCTTATTCATGAGCTGCAGAGATAAGAGGCAGAATTTCTTTGCGACCTTTGAAATTTAAATAACAGTTTATACAAGTGTTATCATGGAATTAACATTACATCTGAATATCAGGAGTATAATGTATATAAAACCTGGAAACTAGCTGTTAACCTACAGCATACATTATACTCTACTCAAAACACTATACTTCAACTGGAATGCCCATTGTAAGTTTAAAGATCTAGTGCATTCTTACAACAAAACAAAAGCATTGCAAAATTCAAATATAATTTTCTTGCCTGCCAAATCCATAACTACCTATCTATTACCTAGAAAAAAATAAGAACCATGAAATGGAATTTCATGCAACATTCTCAAAGAATCCTTCTGAAATTCTAGATCATTACAGCACAAAAAAAAAAAAAAATACATTAAAGATAACAGGAAAATCTAGCGCAACATAAATTACAAATCTCCACAGCAAACACTTAAGGCATGGCAAAATGATCTATCAAAATCTCATAGGTGATAAACGGTAAATGCATAATATAAACATAGGATTTGTTGTCCACAAAACAAATTGCACATAAATGAGTGCTTACAACAGCACTTTCATGCCAAACAAGTTATTCATGGAGAAGTAAAATGAATAATGGACTATACTGTAAACCAGCAAAACTCAATACTTCAACTTCAGGTACGTTTCCAAATCAAGCTTTGCATTAAGTACTCGTCCAAAACTTAACTATCACGAAGAAAACTACCAAATTACTGTACCTGCTTGGCAAGTGAATGGAAACAAATTAAGCTATATAAGACATCCTTCTTCATAAGTGCAGAAAATAATGATTTGCTTAAAAGGAGACAGACACACACACACACACAGGCCCTGTTTCACCATCATACACCTTTTCCCCTGTAACTTAAGTCCTCAGATTCACTTAATGACAACAAGAAACACACACCACAAACACTTTCCAATCAACAACAATTATCCTCAATTAGGAAAGTTCTTGAAATGTCCCACTGTGCACCCAAGACAAAGACAAAACTTGGGGAACAATTTCTTATAAAAGCGCAAGAAGCAGACACACAGGTACAAACCTTTTAACTGCAATTCAGTACACCTATATTATATCTAAACAAGTTCTGAATGCTGCTGCTACTTATTACGATTACAACGGGCAATATTCAGATGCTGTCTCAAGGGATAATCATCATTTAAAGAAAAAAAATTAAAATATGGCTTTTGTATAGTTTAGTATTTAAGGGTACTTTTCCAGTAAAATACAGTATGCATTTCTGTTCTTACTTCTGTGGTTTCCATAGGCATTACTGACTTGGTGTTTGCACATTTGTTTAAATTGGATAGGCTAAGTAAATTGCAAGTTAGGCTAAAGATTTGGGGGTAGTACAGTGCAGGTTATGCTTAGGTTTACTGCCTTAACTGCAATGCAGATATGGCAATTAAATATGAACAATCATCTAAACCTAGCAGCTTTGAAAATTCTAAGTGTGTGTGAAATTTTAGGTGTGTGTGACAGATATCTAAAATAAAAATCCTCTCTAGCACAGTTCATCCTACCAAAAAATATAAATCAGGTTCAATAGCTAACTATCTTTCTTAATCATAAAAGATCTGAACAAGAGGTCATCCAAGCTGACCAATGAACTCTCTAAATATACCAACGAATGACTAAGTCATTAAAAAAACTTTATTTACTTAACTGTTTGAGCAGGCAAATTCATGCACTTTGCTCTGACTAAAGTGAGGCAAAATAACACTAAATGAAGACTAGTAGTATAATGTACTGTACTAAGCATTTACTATGAATACTACAATCAAAATGGAAAAAAATAAAGCACCAAACAATGGCTGTGTACTGCACAACAGAGGAAAAGCTTAGGAAACATGAGTAATTCAAACAGCGATGTACAAAGCACAAAGTCGATATGCTTAGACAGGAGTAGGCAAATGTTACTCACATGTGGTCACGAATAGAATCAATCGTTATGTCGCCACTTAATACACTTGAGTCGCCATTTTCTTTAACTTCGTCCAATTTCTTTAAACTTCCGCCGACTGCTTCTGTAGTTTCTTTTTCTTCTTTATCTTTATTAGATTCATTTTCAGCCTGAAACATAAAATCAGTAATGATTACACTTCACATTAAATTTCTTTACCGAATATTTACCTCTTATTTTGAATTAAATAAATCATTCTGACAAAAAGCTTTAATAGTTTAACAAGAGAGTACAAAAATTAAAATAACCCCAACTGTGTAATACTCATTTACAAAAAGGTCATAGTAATTGTTGCTTTTACTGTAACAAATCAATATTCTTGACTACTGTATGGTATAGGCCAATGGATTCATTGCAAGAAAGGTAAATATTGTCTTATGTGGTAGATAGAGCCAAAATCTAATTGAGCAAGTGAATATTTTGGGATAACTGGAAGATCTGAAAATTTTTGCACAAGGATTTGCCCCAACATTTTGTTTTCAGAGCTCAGTACTATAAGACCAGTGAGTCATATTCCTGGACTCTCAAAGATGCTGCTAGAAGATTTGTTCTTAAAAAGACAAACACTGGTCCAGATGACTGTGACAAGATTGAGTGAAGCAACCATAGCTGATCAGCTTGAAGACTAGACATGGTAACTCAGAACTAATCGTTTTGTGAAATACCATATCTTTCCATTGTATTTGTGAGTTTTCATGTGTAACTGGTAAATTTATTGAGTCACAAAAATCCATCCTTAACATAGTTTTAGTTGCAGCTTGCCTTTTACAAAATCTTGCAAGGATCCAATCTTTCAGAGATCTTGCTGCTCCTGCCCTCAGCAACCCGAATATTCTAGATCTTTGAAGTTTTATTGTACTATAACGAAAAGTTTCTCTGCATTTAGAGAAGCTTCAGCACCTTTATGCCTAACTAAAAATTCCTTTAAAAAGGCATGTGTCTATTCCTGTTAGGTTAGGTCACATTTTTTAATTACTAAAATACATTTTCTCTTTAGGCCTGGCTTTGGAACACTGCTGTCTCCTTTTTACATAAAAAAAATTACAGTGGAAAGGCCATGATTACCTTAACATTTGCTCCTGCAAATTCTTCCAACCTCTTCAATATATTTCTGTATAACACAAAACTTATAAAGCTTGTTTGCCATTTGGCAATATATAAACATACAAAATGTGGTTATAAAATTAATATTTTGAAATTCAATAACCTTGGCATGGTATGTCAAACAGCACATGTCTCCCAGTACAAAGATGTGTATTCCCCTAGACTAAATAAAACTTTCCACATCAATACGGTACGGAGGCACCACCTTTGGTGTGTCTTGTGCAGCATACAGTAGTAAGCACTACAGAATTTTTGCAGAAACCATTTGCTCCAATTATCAAGTCTCACTGGCGAGCAAATCTTTTCGGAACGGCCTAAGACATTCTTGAAATGTCAAGATGGTTTTGGTAAATTACTATGTAAACCAACTTAAGGCATTACTACAAACTTAAATTTCCTAAAAATAAGAGCATACATCAGGTTATACAGTACCTAAGAATGTAATCATTAAAACTACAAATAAAAGAAAAATGTATACCTCTCTCTCCTCAGCAGGGGGTTCAGCTGGCGCTGCTGCGTTTTCGGAAGGTTCTGGGGCATCCTTGTCCCCATCTTGCTTTGGTTCATCATTTACCTGAAAGCCCAAAGACCAACCTTACTGGACTGACTGTTTGAAAGATTATAAATTACTTGGTCAACTTTACTGAAATTTACCTGAATGCCAAAAACATCTTGTATTTATTAAACTGCATTCAAAACAAACATGCTGTAAGGAGCATTATAACCTCTGACACAAAACTAAGCTAGACTTGAAGTAAAATGAGCAAGACTGTGTAAGGAAACAATGTTCTTGAAACATGCAAGAGACACACTAGTCATCATTAATATTTCTATGCAAACTTTTCTGTACATGGGGATTAGGTGTGAAAAGCATTCACACAGGTACAAGGATAACTAAAGGTCCCTGATTCAGTAAAAACTTTTGGGAAAAAACAATACAGTATAAGAAATCATCTCAACAGCCTAAAACCTGTTTATCGTTGTTGGGAGAAAGGATACTACCACAGAAGAGTAATGGTATATAAAACTAGAGAAAACAAGATATGAAGTTTGTGGAAAAATTCTTTGCATTCATTTCGAGTGCTTGGGAAATACTGGCCACCTACAAAGAGGAAATGAAGTTGTGAAATTTGATGTAAGAATGTCATATATCAAGGAATGTCTGAAGTTTTCAAGACATTTATAGTCAATGAAAAATCATCCTAGCTATCTCTTGGGTTTTACCATCACCCCTTGTACAATGGGATACTTGAAGTTAAGGGTACCCACTACACTTGACAATTGGACTGAATATAGAAGGAACAAGGTTTTTCTACTTGGAAACATTAATTTTATTCATGAAATTGTTATCAAAAAGTAAATACAATTGACAAGTTTAAAAGAAGAACTGAGATTTCACCTTAATTTCATTTATTAATTTGTGGAAACCCTCTGACCTGTAATTTTGTACACCCTTAGTGTACTATATACCTGAAAATTTCTAGCATTGCATATCTAAATAAGGTCTGTTGGTAGAGACAGTTCCAATGCAATAAATGTACATTATGCCATCATTCAATAGAATAGTGGCATTTAAATTCATATATTTTCTCTTCAGATTAAAATTTTGATACACTTAAGTCATTCTGAGTTTAAAAGAATCATCATCATCTTACAGGTCAGTTACTTACAGGGCAGGCACCATGGTTGAAAAACAAATGAACAACTGCACCCTTTTTCCAATTACTAAATCCGTCACTGACCTTGCTTGTAAACTTTAATCCCATCCCCCCAACACCCCTTCTGTCTTTAAGAGTGTGAAAATACAATTATGACTGTGTGGGGAGGTGAAGATGAGTTCATTGAAGGACTTAAAGCACTACACTGTCCTTTGTCCTGGACTTACACATATTCATAGCATGCTGGTTGACTTCCCTTTTCAGTTGTGTATCTTTTTGCTGTATAATAACTGTTTATTGCTGTGTTGGTCTGTTCTTTTCTCGCTTTGCTGTCTTCATTGCCCCTATAATTCTGTTTTATAATTTGCTTCTTTCTATACCTTGGTTATTTCACATAATATGTGAAGATAAAATGGCAAATACATTCTTTCCATGGTAAGTGAAGCCATGATTATTAATGAAAAACACACTTAAATGTAGCTACATTCTCTGTGAGAAATGGCAAATACATTCTTTCCATGGTAAGTGAAGCCATGATTATTAATGAAAAACATACTTAAATGTAGCTACATTCTCTGTGAGAAAAGTAGTTTTTCTTACCTTGGCATCAGAAACTTCTTTTTCCTTAACTTCTGGTTGTTTAGGTTTTACGAGAACTGGAACAGTTCCTGATGCTTTTGTAATGTACCGCGCTGACAAGGATACACGTTCCAACTCACAGGGAGACATCATATATAAGGCTTCACCTCGATTGCTGAACACCACACTGTTGATGCCACTATTAAAAGTGCAAAATTAATCAGTAAAAAAACAAATTTTAAGAGTTTAAATAGTCAATCTAAGACTAACATGAGGTAAAAAAGTATTCTAGCTACAGTATAAAATACCTAATTAGCTTTCAACATTTCCCAAACCCAGACTAAAGGGTAACACTCACTCCATGGAAGAGAATCCCACAGCAGGGGAGGTAAAAAAAGGAAGAACAGCAGCTAATAAAAAATGGATACAGAGCAATGGCAATCATCCAATATTTCATTATCATCACAGTGATTTATTATTGCACTCATCTTTAGCTTAGCAGTTTTGAAAATATCCTCAATTCAACTATATAATTTTAATTACCTCGTAAAAAACAAGCTACAGCAAATTATGTACAGTATTCTATTTCTATAATACCTATAATTTACCTTCAATTTGAGTAATACAAACCTAATGTCTTCTTTTTTGATATAGGGCGCTTGTATCTGTCTTCGGCAGTCTGGTAAAGAGAACACATTGAAGTCACCCTGGTTAGTTATCACCATAAATGCTGCTTCTGAATACGAAACATCTGCACTGGACACAAAATTGGCGTAACCAATCTTACGCACTCTTGATCCTTCGTGTGCAGTTAGTTTGAATTTACAGAAAGGCTTGAGTTGCGGCAAAGTAAATACCTGAAAGAGAAAGCGCATTGCAAACCAGACACTTAATGCTCAATTGTTCAAGTAACTCTCTGAACTCTATTTTCACCAAAAACATACTCTCTTGGCTTATGGCAGAAACTGAGAGCAGAAAGTACTTAAAAACTGACAATAAAGCACAAAATATAATCTAACAAAATTCAAGTAACTTCAGATACTGAAGAAAACATAGGACGAAAGTTTCACTCCAAAATTAATCGCTTTTACTTTTCCCTAGTGCATTTGTGTCCCCTGACATTAAATAAAATAGGAGTGTTGGCATACACTGAGCTAAAATGTTGTTTCACGCTGACCTGTGAATCAGAAAGACAATGGAAAATAGAGGTAACAATCTGGAGTTTTTACACCTCTCCTCTTCACTCTCTCTACTTAGCTGCAATCTACAATGGTTGACTAACATCTGGGAACATAATTTAACTTTTAGGTCAACAACTACTGAATTTTACAAAACCGGCCCATTCGTCTTTCCTCATCCGATTGAGAGATTTGAAGACTGGTCACCAGATATGCCCCATCACTATGATACAAGGCTGAAGAAAAGTAGAGGGAGGATACCATTCTAACCTGACCATCAACATCCCCATCTTGGCTTGCCCTCTCCCATTTCCTTATCCCAGTCTTCTGATTGAGTAGCTCCAGAATAACTATAGACAAACCTTGTATTATAACTCTGATATTTCTTTCTGTAGTTATTTGCTGCTACGGATGAAAACGTGCTGGTTCAAAAATTTTGGCCTACTCTGAAATAAACTGGTATTGTTCAAAATGATTGGGCCCCTCTTTTTCCAATGGCATACTGAGGAAATCAATTCTTTCTGCTACTCGGTAAGAATTAAGACTCAATAATCTGGGTATTATCAACATGTAAACTTGAATACATTACCTTGAATTGTTCCTCTGAGCATATTAAGACTCTGTGAGGTTGGTTAGGATTGTGTGGAGCAGCTGCTTCTTTTTTGACAGCCATAGGCTCTGGGAAGGGCCGACTGGCCCCATCTAAGATACAAATGCTTATAACTGGAGCGCCATGTTTGAGATGAATTTCTTTCCCCAACTGTACAGTTAAAGTTATTTCATTTCTTTTATCTGAAGGTGGTATGGCAATTGTGAACACAAAGATGGCACCACTGTTTGTGCCAGCCCACAGTGTGGCAGACATTGCTTGAGCTGCAAGAGTAAAAATAAAGAAAAATTATAAATATCTAGTAGCATACATAGGATTATTTTTACTTAGGCTACAAAACTCCTGGGAAAAGGGAATACAAACTGGAAGCATACATGATGTATAAAAGGGAGGAGACTAATTATGTAAAACAAAGCAAAAAATAACTTATTAAACCATGTAAAATTTAGATTATTAAACAGTTTAGCCTATACAGTAATAATTTTTTGCATCAATGATTCTCACCTCGCTTTCATGTCTTAACTTTCAAATCACAATAGCTTTTACCTTAACGAATATGAACAAAATTTATAACCATCCTTACTCGGACATCGAGAGGTCTTGTTTATTTCCCCTCATCTTGCACTACCAGAACTGACAAGATCAAATTCTAAAAGTGATACACTGACATTAAGTCCCACTAGAAGAAATTTTCTAATAAAAATTCATACGAAAAAATTCAACAGCAATCTTTTTCATCCAAGATCAAAATTTTTGCCGATCAACCAACAACAATATTAAAGGTTTTTAAGTAAATCAAATATAAGGACATGCTGTCAGAATCTTTTTCAATTTGATCAAATTATTATATTTTTACTGAGCTAACAATTAAATTTTATTATGAAAGCCAAACCCTTTGGATCAACTTTCAAAAGTACTTTAACTACCTCTTGATAATAATAATTTAGGTTTTACAGGCTCCACTTAAAATGCTGATACAGTCCGACCTCAAAAATCCGGCATTCCATGGTCCGGGACGTTTTTGAATCAGCCGCCATTAGTTCTTGAGCAGCTATGAGGGCGGCGCCACATTAACTTTTTGGATTTTTTTTTTTATTTCAGAACTGAAGCTTGGTCCTTAAATATATACGCACATTTTATTTCCAACAAAAGCATTCTGTGAAACTAATACAGCATACAAATGAACCGTAATTTACATATATACTCATGCATCAAGCGATCAATAAAATTTCATCCAAAATCATGATTTTACCACATACATCGTGTATGGTGTGAGATGTATTTTCAGTAGATTACACTATGCTAGGCTTTCTGTGCCTGTCTCGATTTCGGTAGGTACCAACGATAATGTATATTACATCTGAGTTAACTTTCAACTAATAAATAACCCTAGAAGCCAAAGTTCATTAGGTCAAATGCAAATCATCATACATTAAATCAGGCTTACCAACATCGTGACTTGTCTAAAAATTCATCACTATTTCTTATACCTGACAACCACTTACTACTGCATGCAAGACACTAGCATAAACAACATCAGTCACTGTAACTAACACATGTTTATTAAGGGTTGCGTTACAGTTGTTGACTTACTAAAGGAAAGTGTTAAGAAAGTATGCCACTAAATTTACGGTTGTAGCTGTGGCTGAAGAAACAAATAATGTGCAGGCCACAAAATGTTTTAGAAGAGCCAGAAGCAATATCCAATACAGTACTGGTGAATCACAGCTTTAATTCATTTAAATTACTGCATTTATAAATAAAGTTGCATTTTTAAACTGTTTGATAATTTATGTATAAAATGAATCTCCAAAATGTGTTTCATTTAGCAACTATTGGCTGTGATGATATTGGTAAAATGCAATCAGCTGATGATTTTTTAAGAATGTAAACATTAGCAGAATGCAAATGGCACACGTTTGATATGTTCATAAATTATAATACGATAAGAAAATAACGCACAAAATATAACTGCATATAGTATGTAAAACAACACTGTTACTAAACTTATCATTATCCTTAATACAACTGTATTATTTGACTTTTGCAAACGGACACCTGTCGACATAACAACCTAACCGGGACAACAGCTCTCTCTCTCTCTCTCTCTCTCATGTCACGCACATACACACACAAACACACACACACTCAACCATACGTGCAGGTTTAAAGAAACAAAGGCTACAGATTTTTAGGTTTTTGCTGAAAACAAAAGCCAGAAAAGTTTGAAGTGCTGACAAACAACGAAGGGTTGAGGAGATCAGAATCTGACAGTGTGCTTATAAAGAGGTTTAAGCTCCAACTTAGCGAAGGTGTAAGCTTTTCCGTAGAGATTCTTATGGAGCAGGCCAGAATTTTGCTAAGGAACTAACCTAATGAATGAGTGATTATTCATAAGTTTTGTTCTACTTTTGACACCAGCACTATATATGTGGAATGAGCTGGCAAGACTCTTTACATAGGGGGTTTTTTAGGGTGATTTCTAAAATCCGGAATTTTCTGTGGTCCAGCAGTGGCCCGGTCCCAAAGGTCCGGATTTTTGAGGTCGGACTGTAACAAGAAGCATGGGTGATGTGAAACAATTCTGAAAATAATACATTGGGTATAAATTATGTAACGTGCCCCAATGCAAAACATGCGTCAAATTAAAAAGTTCATCATTTCCATTATGTGAATTTGATTTTGCAGTAAATTTTGAAGTGCTACAGGCAATGTAATTTCCCTTTTGCTGTTTGCCCATCTCATGGATTTTCTAATAATACAAAAAAAAAAGACTTCAACTGAAAGAGAAAGTTTGGACTGGACAAAAGAGGTGGTTTGGACCACAGTAACAATAGAAACTTGAAAGAATTGTGAATACACAGATGATTACAGAGGTTGGCTTACTACAAAACACCATGTCTCTAGTGAGGTGTGATTTGAGAAAAATATGTAATGAGGCTGAATCTTTCAAATATTTACAGAACAAACATCCAACACAAGAACTCTTGCATTGAAATTTAGTGAGACTAAAAAAATAGGCAAATCAAACATTAGGCAGGCTTAGTAAGGTTCCAAATTAAATGAACTGACCCTGCTGCATATATATTCTGGTATTTCTATGCAGACATGAATCATGTTATGACAATGAAACTATATCTAAAAGACTGCCAATTTGAAGATAAAGCTCTTAAAAATGAATATTAGGAGTCGAATGGCAGTGTAGAGTAAGATAAGATACTGCAAAGAAGTTATGAAAGTTCTATATACACATGAGATAATGGTGAAAGGGTGTTGAAGTCTGCTTGGACATTTCCTTTATGTCACCCTTGGGAGAACAGTGCTTATGTACCAGCTGAGTTCCTGAGGTTATCATAAGAACTGGAAGACCCAGACCCACTTGGATGTGAAATATAAGACAAGAAGCTAGAGATTTGAGGAAGATGCAAAAGAAAGACATGAGGCTATATCACAAAAGCTCTTGGCAATTGCAAGACACTGGGACCAATGATTCTCTTTATGATAACTGGGCATAGGATAGGAAGGTCACATGACATGCAAAATGAATTAGACCTCTCAATTTACGCTTCACTAGTTTTACATTTTATGGTATGTTTTAAAGTTTTATGTAAATGCTTTGAATAAAAATTCTCAAATTTTTGGAGACTGTTAGCATTTCAAACATTGTAATACAATATGACATGAATGTGAAAATACTTTACGGAGCAGTAACCCCAAACCAAGATGTTATTAAATCTTTCAAATCACCCAGAGAATTTAAGAACTAGGTTTCATCAAAATATAAAAAAAAATTAGAGCCTACATATAAAGGGATTAACACTGATTTATCAAATAGGTTACAAACGTTAAAAATAAGCTATAACGAAGCAATTAACACTGAATGAGTAAAATATAAGCTCTAAGAGATTTACAGGGTAACAGCCCAAAGATTAAAATTCTGGAACTGATATAAAAAAAAATGATAGCATTATACTTACTAGTGGCAATGAAACATTTTGTTAGGTGTAGACATCGTACCATGGAGCCAATATAGTCACTTGATTGCGAACGTGCTTCAACGGCTCGCTCCACTGGTTTAACACCCTCCTCTTCTGCTGACGTTGCTCCTCCACCACCAGCGCTACCAAAGGGCAGGGAAAAGGTTAGCCTACGACTAAAGGTACGTTCTAGGGTGCTACCTCGGCTATCAGGGATCTTACGAATAACATCAGGGGTCGATTGTAAACTACGTAGGTCTAAAACTATAGAATCTGCCTCAGAGTCAGGGGTTAGAAGCTGCTCAGGGCTGAGGGTATCACACACTTGTGAAGGGACAGATGGGTGGGATGGCTTTGGACTAGGGTTCTCTGAAGGGATTTCAGGTGCAGCAGTAGCAGTAGGAGTGTCATCTATATAGGTGCTAATGCTGGGGTGGCGAGCTTCTATATCTGGTACTTCTTCAACCTTTTGTTCAGTTTCTGGTGGATCAGGAACTGGTGCACTTTTCCTATTTTCAGCATTTTTATTTCTTTTGCTAAATGGCCTCAGAATAACCTCACTTTTCTGCCTGATGAGTTGCTTAAACTTCCCACCGCCTTCTGGTTGAGCATGCTTTTCTTTAGAGATCTTGGATTTTATTATATTATCAGAAATGGCTTTTTCATAACTAGGGGTCCTGTGAATTACTTCATCTTTGTCATCAACACTATATATGTCAGAAGACTTCTGCTTTGAGGTTTCTGATTCAGGCTCTGGTTGGTTTTTCAAACCTCGAAGGGGTAAGCTAAGAAAAGAACGTTTCTTTGGTTCATTCCCTGACTTTTCAAGATTTACTGTACCCTTCTGTTCCGGTACATCTCCCCGAGCCTCTGCTACTTCAGATATTAAAGGACTCTGACGTTTTTCACTTTGAGATCTTCCAATCAACCACAGTTTGGTAGGACGTGTAAGAGACCGAGATTTTACTTGGACCTCTTCAAGAGTACGAGGTCTATTCTCTTCAGGTGGTGGTATAGCTTCTTCACTATGATGGCGCTGCTTAAAAGCCAACTTTAATCGTTCACGTTTAGTTAATGGCGTCTCCTGAGGTGACCTTGTTCCAAGGCTCTTCTTTTGACTCTCTTCCTCATGAGGAGTTTCAAGTGTTGGAGGTCGTGAACGTCTGAACAGTCTCCGAAGTGAGCCTTCTCTTGAATCTGCTGGTTCAACTCCTTCGACTTTTGCCATTTCCTCTTCTGTTTCCCGCTTATGAAGCCATTCCTTAAATTTGCTAATAGTTTTTGGAGAAGAAACAGCATCTGCAGGTTGCTCTTCACCATCTGTGGCTGCTTCTTGCTCTGTCTGACGTGAGAAAATCTTCTGGAGCAGACCAGGTGTTCTCTGCTGCTGCTGTTGCTGCTGCTGCTGCTGCTGCTCACCCTCATCCTTATCTTGTTCACTTCCAGTCTGTTCTTCTGTAGTGCAACCCTTTTCCTTACGGGCAAACACCTGGGCAAGGCTGAATTTACTCCTTTCCTTTACTATCTTCACCAGACTCATTCTCCTCATCCTTCTTTGACTTGTCCTTGGCTTCTTTTTTCTCTTTTTCTCCCACATGTTTTCCACTTTCCCTAAACCGTTTTGGGGTAACATAATAGAAAAATGGAACCTGCTCAACAGGTCCTGGTTTTTCTTCTGCTGTACTTTCCTCTAAATCTCTATTTGTACCCTCTGGGACTTCCACTGTCTCCCCTTCCTCATGAACTGACTGTGTTTCTTCTGCAACAGCTATGGCAGTCTCTGACTGGGATGCATTTTCTGTACCAGGTTCTGTAGCAACTGAAGATGATGTTTCTGCAACAGCCTCAGTAGCTCTTGGTGGAACCGAAGTTTCTGAAGTAGCCATCCCAGTTTCTGAAGGAGGTGCTGCTTCTGTACTTTCTTCCGTGGGACCTGTTGCAGCCGAGTGCACAGAGGGCTCTAGAGGGGTGTCATCTTGTGACTGAGCCACTGAGGATTCTATCTCTTGCTCCCTATTGTCATTCTTCCCTCCTGCATCCTGAATTCCCTCCCCCTCATCATCACTTACATCAAATTCTTCCTCTTCCCCTTCCTCACTTTCATCCTCATCAGGGCTGCATGAAACATGAGATATGCATGCAAATCAATCCGTTGAATACTTCAAAAATAAAATGAGGCCCATGAAATCATTCATATACATGGTGAACCTTTAAGAATAAGACCATCAACCATAACAGTGAACTTAAGGTCAAATAAGCCACTTTGTTTCATGCATCCAAGTCTAACTTTACTACAGTATCAAAGTACCAGAATGCAATGAACATTGTCTCTCTTGATAACACTTGGAAATAAATATATAATTAGCTTTGTCTAAACACAAAATACAAGAGAAAAAAAGAAATCAACATAACAAACCAATGGTGTGCTAAGCACATTTCATATGTAGAATTATAAAAGATTTAGCTAAAATAAAACAAATCATTGAAAGCACTTGGAGCTCCATGCCTGTAAAATATGGCAATAGGTATCAACAAAGGAAAAAAAAAGCGTGCCAAGCCAAGTTCATAAATTTTGTTGTGCTCACATTTACCTAGATCCTTCTCCTTCTTCATCGTGGGACTCATCACTGGTGTCACTAATAATATCGTGGTCCACCCTACAAGGGTGGTGATCATAATATTATGATAAAGTATAGCAACTGATTAGAAAAATCAAAGACGACTCCTCAAAATATATTAATTTCAATGTTAAGTAAATGAAATAGAAATTTTTTCAAACTTCATTAGAACTGACTTCATTACAAGTATTTACAGTAATCCCAATATCGGAACTTTTATTCAACAGCCAAATTAACTATAAAACTTAAGCATAGGTAAATTTCATATTAAAATACAAGGTTAAAAATTTATTGCTAACAAATCTGAAAGCTTTTGACCTTTATTCTGAGCTGCCAAATTAGACATTAGTTACCAATATATAATAATAAACTTAAACCACCAATGTACAAGAGTCTATATTATCTAATACAGAAAAAAAAATATTCAAGAGAGAGAACTTTCCCCTATTCACTAAATTTAATATAACTCTTCAATTATGCCAATACTATTCTTCATCAGTTCCATGATGAAATGAAACGGCTATCATATTTAAGATTTTTGATGGTGTAGTCGCTTGTTTTGCCCTCAAGGAGTTACCTTCCATGGTCTACCCGAGCTCAAAGAATTCTCTTCTAGTTGGTCTTTGGCCAGGTATTGTGTGGTAAGGATAAACACTATAACGTGTGATGTTACCCAGTTATTCCCATCGCCAAAACCTGCTAGTGGAAGAAGTCGCTATTGCACATGCATTCAACAAATTAGACTAGACGTGTATCAGTACGTGTTATAGTTACTCCTGACCCCACAGGTGCTACAGTGGAAAACCAGGGGTTTTTCTTGATGGTGGGTATGCTAACCTTTGCTGGGAGAAGGTAGACAGTACTGCAACCAAATGCTGCATGCTTAGGTAAGTCACTGTAGAACTACGTACCAAAACATAAAGTTCACGTTTAGTTTTTGTTTGTTGTTACCAAAACCTGAGAGGTATTTGGAATAAAGAATGGGGATTGAAACTTGTGACTCGACCTCAAACCAGAAGTGTTTTTCCTTTGAGGTGCTGGGATTAAAAATTAAGAGCTTAAGCCTTTTTGTCACCTGTGAATTTCTTTGTAAAGCTCTTTGAGGAAACAACCAACTACAATATCAAAATCCAAATTCTGATGTAGGTAAAACCTATTTTTGGTAGTTTCTGTTGAGTCCTCAAAACCCTCCCACTTCCCTGAAGAAAAGGCATAGGATTTGGGTAAGGAATCATCCTCCATTGACCAATAGAAAGTTATGCTTCTTGGCTGTTTGTGCCGGTCTGTTGTCAACAATACAGCAGACTGTGCATGTGCAATAGCCAATTCTTCTGCTAGCAGGTTTTGACGGTGGAAATAACTGGGTAACAGCTTCGCTGAAGATAAGGGAAAGTGCCCTCTTATCTTTGAGTCCATTATATACTCCATCATGTGTTGTAGTGTTTATCATTATGACACACTACCTGGCCAAATGACCAACTAGAAGAGAATCTTTGATATTAGTTTGGTCACCATGGAGCTCTGGTAGACATGGAAGGTAACTCCTTGAGGACTCAACAGCAACTACCAAAAACAGGTTTTTCCTCTGTCAAAACCTGTTTTGTTTAGACCTAAAATTTACAGCCACCAGCAATAATGCCCTTTGATATAAACAATGATGTTATCAATAGTATGTTCTCATAAACTTCCTTCAGCTGTTTACATATTCTCAAGAGAAATAAGTCAATGTAATCTACCACATAGATGCAGGTCCGAAAGGTACCAACTGTTCTGTGTTGAACCTAGAATAATGATATGTATAGAAAAGAAGGTGTCGCTCATGAGGCCAGAAACCACAAATGATGTTTCACAGCAGTTACTCCAGTTATGAGTGGTTTTACTTAACCCTTGTGAGCAGGCGTTGTCATGTGACAACTATTTATAGCTTTAGGGTAAATTCTGGGTATTGTCCTCAGACGATCAACATTTCACGTTACACAGTTTGAATGAATTTTGTGGAAAAAGTGTTCACATTACTTCCATAGGCCATAAATGACTCGTGGCAACTCTTATGGCAACTATAATAGCTAGTCGATACAGGAAAGAGAGATCAGTTTGCCTAGAGATGTCAACGGGGAATGTTGTCCACCATTCCCATGCAAAGATGTCTGGTAAATATTTTACTGACTTTAGTTCTTATCTGTTATGATATTGTGTGAGCTGTAATTATGATTTTACAAAATAAAAAAATTATTAGGAAAAACATGTAAGAATGGAATGGAATGGAATATAGAGCTTAAGCCAACGGCCGGAAAAACATTTATAACTTAGTAAAATTAGCATACTTTTCATGACCGTCTTGGTAAAGAGGCCCTGCACAGGGTTGGGAATATTTACTTTCAACTTCCCGTGGAAAGTGTAGAAATTTTTTTTAGAATTTTTTTTTCTTATACCATGTCCATTTGCATATCTTCCTCTTTACACTGATGTGTTTTCTTTTTTTAAATTTGCCATCCTTAAATTAGCATGATCTAGGGGTGTGCTTAATTATTTTAGCCCAGCCTGTGTGGGTTAATAATTTACAAAAGGCACAAAAATATTTAAAAATTTCCATACACCCACACATTTACCATCAAGTTTACCCAACCACAACTTGCATTCCTCTGTCCATACAGATGGCCAGTCTGATGAACAGAAAACTACCACCACGCAGGGAGGTACTTCCTATAGTGAACTTGTTTGTATACTGCTTTCATTTGCTGGGAACTTTACTGATCTTGACGTGATCCCAGGTATCACTTTCATAATGTTAAAAATACGATACTTCCATCATATTTCTTTAGAGTACTTCACCATTATCTTAGTATTTCAAATTGTATACATTTGCTTTTGGTATTTCTGCACTGTCTTCTAACAAGTTCTAGTATTTTGAAGTTTTTATTGGAAACCACACACCGTCTGGCAATGACTGCATCCCTACCTAACAGCTGTTCTGTGAAAATAACCCACATGATAACTGTAACTATGTAATGATCTGACTAATATAAAAGTATGTTTTATTAAATGCACTGACATATAAAATCTTAATGTTTGGTACTTCTGATGGTCATGGCATAAATTATAATTCATGTAAGCCCTACATTGATGATAACTCAAGGAACTTTTAAACCATTCCTATACTCATTACCTAAGTACTGTAAGGGTGGGCTTGTTATACCTGGGCAAAGTAAGGTTATGATAAGAGGTTACAATTGCATGGTCTGGTTAAAAAAATCTACTAATAATAATAAAAACCTGATAAAGTCCAATTATTAAACACTTTAATTATTTGTTATTCATTTCTTTGGTAAGTTCTAAGACCTACATAATGCACATGTATGTAAGTGCTTGAAGTGAAAAATAGAACAAAGTTATTATCTAAAGAAACAAACAACTTAACTTTACATTCTTAGATAATACAACTTACTTTTCTAATATCCATATCTACCTTAACTCAGGTCCATTCAGCAATAACCAACCAATTGTATATATAAAAAATAGAAAAAGATTTTAAGGGGTATAATTTTTCAGCCTCTAATGAATTTGATAATAATCTACAAATTCTGGTATAAAGCTTTTGCACATTACAATTTTGAATATAATTCAAAGGAAAACTATCACCCATCTAGTCAAAGGTTAGACACACTGTCCTCGAATGTCTACATGGTAAGATACACTGTCCTCTGGTGCATTCGAATGAAATACCCCTCAGGTTACATGAATTCTTGAAGTAACAATAACACATTAATGGTATGTCTACCAAGGTTCATATAAAAGAAACTTCTAAACAAACAGATTACAAATTTGACAAAAAAAAAAAAAAAGGATTCTGAAATAACACACTGTATTTACAAAAACAGGAGCAAGGAAGAAGGCATGTGAAGAAATGCAAACAGAATAAAAAGCACTTAAAGATAAAAACCACTTTCAATTCAGTGTATTGTACAAAATGTATTCTTCAAAGATATACCAAATTAATTTCAAAAAGACTGTTCAAATAATTTTACCATGAATATATAAAAGCTAATTATCACCCTGGCTAAAAACAAATTCTTTATGCTAAATTAAGTCATAAAAAAGGTAAAAAAATAACTTTTGTAAAGATGTGCTGCAAACTCAAGCACCAACAATAGCAGGAAATTTTCTACTAACTGAGTTACTTATTTACTCATGGCATACGCAAAACTAAGGAAATGCTTCTCTTTTTTTATAAACAAAAGAAAATCTTGGCACTTTCAATACTTTCATCATTAATGCTAAGACATATATTATGTCTGAACATTTCAAACCCTAAGGATGTACATTTAGATTCAGTATCAAGGGACAGCATGACTGAGTACAGTTTCAATTTGCAATCACTCTGGTCAGTATAAACTCTGTCAGTACATGTAAAGCATTATACTGCCCTGTACTCCAAGGATAAATTGAATGTGGCAAATTAGCTGCCTTTCCTTTCGTTATGACTTTTGAATATTCATATCATATACCAGTATCATGAAATAAGTTGACAAGCATAATTACCTAGTAGGAGAAGTAGCTAGAGGTTTTCCAGTTTTCCTTTGCGATCTTCCCCGACGTAACCTTCTAAAAGATTCTCTTAAAGACTTTTTTAGCGACTTTCTCCTAGACATTGGCCCTTCATCAGCTGCATTGGCTAAATCTACACAAAAACGTAAAACAACAAATTAAAGCTGTTTACCAAGAAATTGGACGATAAGCTTTTACCAAATTTTACACTTCACACTTGAATACAAACTAACTTCTTAAAATACTTGTTACTGGAGCATAATATGTACAGTATACAGGACATTATCATTCATATTATTGGCTATATCATGGCTTAAAAAAAATTCCACTACAAGCTTTGCTATAGAAAACCACTTGTACTAACACTTACCTAAAGGACTTAAAGTACTTTTGGAAAGAATATTCTTTTTCTGCATGATATCAAACAATGCAAAACCATGAGCAGTGCCACACGCTACTAGTCCCCACTCACTGTGGAGAGTTAATGATGTACAAGATGCTGGTGGGTAAAACTGAACGACGACTGAAGGCTGAAAAAAAAATTCAGGATAAGCTTTCATAACAGTAATAATTCCCTTTATACTACATGCATGACGACAAAATACGTCTTTCCCATGACTAAGTAATATGCCATTGTTTTAATAACCCATGATTAGCACCATATGTGTTTGAATGCAAAGTGAAACCATCTGCACCTGATAACCATAAAGTAGTTGCTGTACAGTAATTTGTTTAGTGCAATAATAGTTGCTTTTAGACACCTTAAGCTATGTATCTCAAGGCTATGCTAGCATTAAAACATAAGACTGATACTCTGTAACTTAGCTGAGACATTTCTTAAGAATTTGTGTTTATTAAAAGGACAAAATTGTTTCACAACATACCCTACACTAAACTATCGAAGTGCTACCAAGATTTTTTAAATATAGGCTGCCGCACAAGTTTAAACTGTAGCTATGTAATTACTTTGTAATTATATATGAAACTTAATTTTACCATGAAAATAACATCTCTGCTGATATGTTTGGTATGATCATGGTTTTGAAGGGGTAAAAAATAATTTCAACAACTTGTTATTTAGTGTATATTAAAAATCCACAATTACATAATTAAATTGCACTTTTTGTAAAAGTTAAAAACCAAGACCTTCAAACACCTGAGAGGTGTTCCTCCTCTGTGCTTAAAAATAGGAAGAGCAAAGGGTCAGTTTTCCTAGGTAGAGTTTAGAGACAGCAGGGCATGAGGATAACAACCTACCACAAAAGTACTGTTATTTAGTGAAATAAAAATATCAAAACCAAAAAACACAGATCACTTATACCCCTACTGGTGCTTGGACTTTTCCAATTTTCATCTTCCCAAGAAAGCTATCCTCAGCTGTCACCTTCCTTACAGCTTCTCTGCCAAGCAAAATCCTACCTTTTCGTATTCATCTTCTGCATTCAGCAGCTTTTCCAAAGTTTGACCCCATCTTTCCATTATTCATCTCTACTTTCTAAATTATTTTTTAAATACATCTTTCAATGAACTTTCAATAAACAGTACTGTTGCCATTGCTTATTCTTTGTACACTTGAGTTATTCCAATAATTTTACACCATTGAGAAAAATAAAACACTGAATTTAAGCAATTTTAAATTACTTTAGAAACCTTACCTGCATACCAGCACTGAACTTGACTGCTTCAGTGCGCATATCCAACTTATTATGACTCTTCCATACAAAGTTGTCCGTTTCAGCCACCAAATTCACATTCACACACTGGAAAAGATTTTAAAAGCATTATAACAAGAAATATAGGATACCTCATAAAAAATATCCAACAGACTTGCCACTTATAAAAATGGCTATAAATCAAATGTTTCTACACCCACAAATACTTCTTTAGTAAAAACTAGTATCATTGTTTCTAATTAAATATATATACAAAAATGAGACTATTGTACGTATTTAAACTGACAAGGTGAGAGGCATAAATTTAATGAAATGAACTAAGTCTTGCACTTTGATATTGCAAGTTCGCAAAGGATAAGGAACTAAAAATTGTGAAGAATATCATACATCTTGAGAGTTCTCCTTTGATGATCACAGAATTACATTAATAATTTTAATTATAAAATCTAAAAATATAAATTCACATAGGGAATCAAGATTTTTAGCAGTTTTTAACTAGTCTGTTATTTACATATTACCATATAAACATTATTCAAAATACAGCACAGGCAGTCCCCAGTTATTGGCAGCCTCAGTTATCGGCGATCCGGTTTTATGGCACTTGCCTGGTGACAACGATAACAGGATTTTCGGCATCAATATGCACTGATCTCCAGTTATCAACGCCGACCCCCGGTTATCGGCACTAATCCTTGGTTATCGGTGCTGATCCCCGGTTACAGGCGCCGATAACCGGATATCAGCACCAATAACCAGGGATGAGCGCTATTATCGCCAATTTTTGGTTATCGTTACGCTGTCGGGAACGGAACCCCAACTGATAACCGGGGACTGTGTATTCAGTTTTACACTTATTAGAGTGCATAAAACATTAAAAATTAAAAATACTCACCTCAGGTACTATTTCTTTTTCTTCTGTTTCTAAATTTAGCACAAGAATTTGCCCAGCGGTACCGGCAACTATCAACTGGCCTGAATACGGACACATCTCCATCTTCTTAACACCTAATCTTGGATCATCACTGTATGGATCAAAGAGTCCTGTCTAAAAACAAACAAAAATCCACAGGTAAAGATACAGATTATATAAACTCTTTAATCACAACCTCAATAATGATATAAATTATGATATTCATGTCTTAAAAGTTTCCCAAGTTCACCAGTCTCTTGTCAACCAACAGTTAACAAAAGTTACCATCTTTGGTTTCTGGAAACAAGACCCTTCTTTCCTTGAAGTCATTTGACTTGTGACAGGCTCCTATTAAATTCAAAAAGATACAGGTCATGGAAG
The DNA here is from genome assembly GCF_040412425.1 of Macrobrachium rosenbergii. Lineage (NCBI taxonomy): Eukaryota > Metazoa > Arthropoda > Malacostraca > Decapoda > Palaemonidae > Macrobrachium > Macrobrachium rosenbergii. The sequence goes on from NC_089768.1 coordinate 33,765,812, forward strand.
AGGTGAGGTTAAGAATTCAACAACAGGTGACAAAGGGTATGCAAAATGAGTAGCAGAGATTTTTACAGATGTCTGCTTGCGGTGCCTAAGTGATAAGGTTGGAGACTAATCAATGACCTCCGTTCACCCAAGTTTGAGAGGCAGACTCCTTCAGAATGGAATCAGCAGAGTATGTGTACTGATCTTTATTAAAGAGGAACATCTCCCATTCCCTGGATAACAAGGGAGACATTCAGAGTTGAAGATAAGTGAGTTGGGGGATTGATATGTACCTGGGCACCTGTTTGGCATTTGTACAGTGGACTGACTTCTGTCAAGCAAATAAAACAAAAGGCTGGTGACCCTAGTAACATTTGTGACACAAAACATATATGATTAAAGAATTTGTGAAAAACTTACATATAATCTTTTATAAAAATGTCCAATGCTAAAAATGCACCTTACACAGCTAAACAGGAATTCAAAAAAGTTATACCATCTATAAGAAAAAAATTAACTAGAAGAAATGACAAACTTTTCTAAAAGGTGGCCAGTCATCATCCTCAGCAGCTGCACCATCACCTCCCAAGTCTTCAGATACAAAGAGCTGGGCAGTTGACAATTTATACAAAAGTTTTAATGATACTCCAGATGCATCCCAGAATTGCACAGTACCTGAAATGAAATTCAAAATCATATGATTTGTATAAAAAATACTGGATAATAATACAGTCATGTTGAGAGGAATAAACAATTTCAAATTAAATTAATATAACTATAACAATGTATTTTTCTTATAAAAATACCCTGTAAACCTTTCAGTAACATCCAATTTGACACATGACTATTTTGATAATCTGACCCTTATAAAGTATATCTTTTCTGACAATCTGACACTTGACTGTCTTTTTTTTGACAAAGTTGAAAAAAAATTATAACTTGTCAATCATATAAGTTACGCCATCATAATCTGCAATGATCCAAGACTTCAAGTCTTATGCTCAAAAAAGAGGAACACTAGTGCCACTGGACTTTAAAGTATGTATCAGTAACCACTATAAAATTTGTGTAGACTGAGCATGCAACTGCAAAATTGGTGGGATTGGGCGGAGGGCACCAATACAGTATTATGACTGAAGGGCACATAAATATCTGAATTGCAATTTCAGTTGAAGGCTGGGCTGCCAAAGGTCCCGGATTGTTTATAAAGGTTTGCTCAATCTATGAGAGAATTGGAAGCTGTAGTACTTCAAGAACAAAGGGGACTCGCTAGGGAAAAGGTGACTCTTGGTTAATGCCTCTGTAACTCTGACAGCAACTCAGTTTCAGATATGGACTGCCTGGCCATGGCTCCTACAGCTATGAAGTTTATTCTTGAAAAAAGACACCCATTTTGTTATTCATATATTGGTCATGGTTCAGTGACAACCAGTCTCTACACCAGGACAATTTAAAGTATTTTGTCCTTATTTATCAAGATGACCCAAGTACCATGATTTTCCACAGAGCTCATGTTATTTAATCACTACTGACCAAGAAGACAAAAGTACAATCCCATTATACTGCAAAGGAATCCATAATGTGGCTGAACAGAGATCCATGCTATAAACAAAACAGGAGACAGCCTTGCACAAGGTGATGAGAACTCAAGACTGTGGCCTTGAAGAAGGATGACACTCCAAATTGAGTGCAGCTTGTTTCCTGGTACATCAGTGATAAATGGACCAGGAGCTTTCACTGAAGACCTGCGATTGTGGGTGGTCATAAAAAAAAAAAAAAAAAAAGTTGAATGAGCAATCATCTGGAGGCTGGATCATGACTATTAAGTGTGTGCAATGTAGCAGAACTGAAGTGATGTATGTTTGATTACTGCAGCAACACTGGTCACCAGTACTGGAGTACTTAAAAGAGAAATGAAAGTAGTTGAAATAGTAACCTTATGGATGCTTGATCATGACGACCTGAGTGGGTACTGAACAAGAACTGCCACTGGACAAAATTTGGTCAGTGTAATATCAGAGTAGTCATTAGCAGAGACTTGTCACTGTTGACGGACCATGGACTCGATAATGTCAGTAAGTTGAGGCAATGTAGCGGGAACTGTTACTGAAGTAGGTTTGGTCGCTGAGACTGGATCAACCCAACAACCACCGTCCATACCGAAGCAGGAATGAATACCACTACCAAAGATCAAATCTCAACAACCAAAGAGTAGACATTATAGCAAGAACAGTCAATCGCACCAAACTAGTCATCCATAAGAGAAATTATTACAATTGACTGAACTTTAACATGGCTGGAAGGAGAGAATGACATTATGATAAAATAAAGTTTTAGATATACTAACCAAGTAATTACATAGCCTATAGTTTCAACTTGCACGGCAGCTAAAATTCTGAAATTCGGGGTAGCGATTTTGTTTTGTGTAGGTAACTAGCCCCACCCTATTTTGAGAAAGAGAGAACTCAGCAAAGAGCTTCAATTTGTTTGTGCCCTTATGTCCAAGCGAGGGGAGGCGGGAGGGCTGCCATTCGGTAATTACTTGGTAAGAATATATAAAACTTTATTTTATCATAAAAATGTCATTTTCTCCTTCCATCCATGTTAAAGTCACAGCAACATAATAGGTTATTTCCAAAACGATCACTGCCCTCCCCTTACTTCACACTCTTAGAATAGGTCCTACACAATGTATAGGGTGAACAGGAACAGAGGAAAGACCATTAAACAGTCAAAAACTTCTGTTACTGCAGTGAGGAAATTGGAAACAAATCAGCTCTCCACTGGAATAATTAACTCAAAAACTTTATCAAGTCATCTTCTTCAACCAGAGAATGAACTATAATTCAACCAAATCTGTACTTCCCATTAATCCCAGCGGCAACATTCTTCAACCAGGGAATGAACTATAAGTCAACCAAATCTGTACTTCCCATTAATCCCAGCAGCAACATTACTATGACTCGCACAAAGCAATGGAATGTCTAATGTACAGAAACTGTACTACATAATGGAACATACTACATAATCTTTTCAAAAACTAAAAGATTCATTTTGATATAACAAAAAGAAATGCAGTTTTGCTCTTACCATCTTCATGGCCTGTTAGCAAGATGTCATGCTGCTTGGAATCATCTGTGTTGTTAAGTTTGCCGCCATTAATTGGCCAAGGACATTTTGACAGGCAACCTTGCTGCTTCTCACCAGCTTCCTGTAAACAAACTTGAAAACTTAATACCTTATAAATAATTATATAAAAAAATACACAGTTTGAGAACTATTTTCCCTCAAATTCTTAACGCCCTAAAAAAAGCAAAATAACAGACCACACGGAAAATATAAATCCTTTAAACTAAAAAAGAAAAATTATACTAAATATTATTATAAACCATGAAACAAACTGTAATATGCTTCTTTTCCTTTTGCTAAATTAAACATTACCCCCCCCCCAACCAAAAATACTTCTTCCAACCACAACAAAAAATACTGTGAAGCATTTGGATAATTTGCAATGGACACCTTTGCTCCCTCTAAAGTATACATGAAAATTAAGATTACAAGGTACATAATAAAAGAAACAGGAAAGCAAAGTAGAAGAACAAAGAACACATTGTACATAATTTATATAACAAGCACTGAGATTACGCATGAAAATGGTCCAGTAGATGAAACACTTACTCTAAAAATCCACTCTAATCTTCACACCAGGGAGATGCTGTTGAATTTTTTTTACACAATTGCACATTTAGAGAGAGAAAAGAGCTATTATGTTGCATTTACACTGCATATCGCTTAACTTGAGCAATTATGCTGAAGCATCAAAATACGTACTAAAATGCAGACAAATGAACTGGAGAAATCGGTATATCCAATTGTGTTTAAAAAGTATGACTGCAAACGCTGGGATAATTTTTTGCAATACACAAGAACTATTAAGATTTATAAATTGTTCCCACACTTTGGTTTATGGAAAAAATATACTGACGGTAAACGCATAGAAAGTTCTCTTACCTTTAACTTTTCATAAATATCAGGAGAAACAGATGATGCCAAAAAGGAACAGGTAACAGCCGAAGAATGCAGACATGCTAGGTATGGTGATGCGAATGCAGGCCATTCTTCACTCTCAAGATCAATAAACACAACTTCTTCTTCTGCCAGAACAACAAGACAGCTGGCATGTCCTGGGAATGATTAAAATCATGCAATTAAAAGACAGCTGAAGATGACATTTTTCTAAAATAAAGTTTTCTAGATACTTACCCAGTAACTACACCGCTGTACTTTCTACACGCAAGGCAGCTAGACTTTTGAAATTCGCATTAACACTTCTTCTCACTAGAGTAAGGTAGAGTAGGTTAACAGACTCCACCCACTTTCTGAGGAAGATGAGGAACAACTTTGCTATTAGCCTCAATTTATTCCGCTGAAATGTCCATGCGAGGGGAGGCGGGAGGGCCCTACTTGTAATTACTAGGTTAAGTATATGTAAAACTTTATTTTACCATAAAAATGTAATTTTTATATATGTAACTTACCCAGTAATTACATTGCTGAATCCCACTTTGACAGGAGGGGGAAATTCATGGACATATCCATTCCGACACAAAGTTAGATTGATGCATTGAAAAAAGAATTATGCTAGCATTGAAACAGTGCTTGTTGTTCCTTACTTGTTGAGAGCTACTGCAGGTAGATACTGCCTCTGGTTGGCAGACATCTCAACCTGTAGTGGCACAGGGGCAAGTCACCGAGGAGAGCCACTACTGATGCGGTACTTTCCAGTGAAGGAGTGCTCCAATGGCTGAGAAAGTATGAGAAGGAGCTTTGTGGCGAAGGTTATTTCCGATGGCCGACAAAGTCCAAGTATTTGTCCATGCCCAGGGTGCAGTACCATAATTAAAGAACATGGTAATTCTCGTTAGAGAACAACTGAACAACACAAACATCTAATGATTGGCAATTCTTGATGAAGAACAAGCCAGTCTACTCAAAGTCTCACTCTTTCAGTCCAAGTCTACAAAAAGTCAAATCTAAGTTCAGAACAGTAAGATAAGTAAATGAATAATCCTAAATAAATTGCCAAAGGCAAACATAAGCAAAATACTTCACCAACTCCCGCAACCGTGTGTAGCCACAGGATGGCAGACACAAATTGAAGCCAGTTGCTAAGTTGTTCCTCTTCTTCCCCAAAAAGTGGGCGGGGTCTAGTCATCTACTCTACTCTAGCTTGAAGTGTTACTGTGAATTTCGAAATTAAAGCTGCTGTGCGTGTAATAACTACAGCGATGCAATTACTGGGTAAGTTACATATATAAAAACTGCATTTCTACAAATCATGTCCTTAGTCATTTTTGATATGCACTATGATATACGACAATTGTCATTTTAATTAGCTGTATGACATCCATAATTTACTTTTGTAACCCATAACCTTTATCAGGCTACCTTAACATGCCAACCATTGTTCACTTCAACAAATGGACCTAGGAGCTTTAAAAGCCTGATGCTGGAGTATTCAATTTCTGTTTCATCAACTAGATGACAGCCTCCCTTCCACCTCAAATCAGGCAACACACTTTTACACAAACATCATCAATAACAATGCAATGAACTCCATTTCACTTGCAACCAATCACCCAGTGACTCTCATGCTGGACTTGAAATTTATTTGTCACATAGTCAACACTTTTCTATTTGCTTTTTTCAACTGAAGGGTCATGCAAACACGGAAAATTTTATCATAACTCTCTAACACAATTCATGGCCTGTGGAAAAGAACCTTGCATACCATAAATACATTCAATGAGCAACAATATAAAAATATGCACCACACCATTAAGATTTGTCAAACTAAATTAATTTTTAAATTTTCACAGCAATTAAAGACTACCTTCCTCAGTAGATGCATTAAATTAATATAATTAAAATTCCAGAGGAGTCTGTAACCACTTACAGACTAGCTGGTAACATGGAATTCTAAGAACAAATATCTACTTTTGCTAAACAGAACTTCTAAGTGAATACATAAATTGAACTTTGTAATGTTTTGCTGGAGAGAAGTGCTGATTAATAATTAAGGATGCTGCAAGAAATATATCAAATTCTTACCATCATCTTCATGAGCTACCACACAAAAATCTACGATCTTCGATGTTAGATTATACGTGACGTGATTTTCGCCACATATAACCGTTACTGTGTTCCGGTCACCATAACTTGCCCTGGGCATTCCACCAGCAAACACAATCAGGTCACCACTGAGAGCATAAAAAAAATTTGTAAAAACAAAATTAAACTTTACAAAATATCAAAGCAAGTAGATACCATAAAATTTACAAAGAACTGGGTATGTTGAGTACATACTGTAAACACTTTTTATCTACCTTCCAATTTTTTTTTTTTTTGTGTCCTGCACTTGCCATATCTTAATTTTTCCTTTTAAAACCAACCACTTGACAATTAAATAGGTGGCAGAAAACTTGCAAGTCTGCAAAATACCCCACTAAGGGACAATATCCAAATCTGGAAATGGCTTAGATGTAACTGAGAGCTCACCATTGTTTAAGATTTTTCTTAGTTTTTCAGTTTTTCAAAACAAAGCTATTTCCTCCTAACTTCATACAGGTGTTTCTTAAAAAAAAAAAAAAAAAAAAAAAAAAATTGTTCGTGTACTTTTTATGATAAATAAATATAATATGGGCTTGATTCTAAAATTAATAACCATGTTTAACCCATAAACAATTTTTCCTTAAGGCCTATCAGAACTTGAAGATTTTCTAGCAGGGTGCCTGACCCTTAATAATAATAATAATAATAATAATAATAATAATAATAATAATAATAAAAAAAAAAATAATAATAAAATAATAAAAAAAAGGAGAAAATCAAACTCTTTCTATGAAAAGTACTTGCCTTTTAGAACACGGCCGCACAATTTTTGTGATAGGTTTGCAAGGAAATGGTCCGTAAACTGTGTGTGGTCCATCCGACGGATTAGCTGAATCAGTGCTTGACCACACCATATAGCTTCCGTCATTGTGAGAAGTGGTGAACTGGGATCCATCTGCATGCCAACACACAGACTCTAGTTGCTGGCTGCACACATAGGTCTGAAACCAACAGCAAAATTGTTTACAAGGGCACATCCAGACGAAAAATGATAGAGTAAACCCCCCGTATTCGCGTTTTCACGATTCGCGGATTTCTCTATGGAACATATATACATGTTATTCGCAGAAAATCTGCCCATTCGCGGTATTTTTCACTGAGAAATATTCACTGATTACTGTATTTTCATATTTTCATGTTCTAAGTGTTTTTTGAGGGGTTTTGAGTATTCGCAGGGGGTGTGGTATGCATCCACTAAGAACACATGGGTTTACTGCATTGTACAAGAGGCTATTATGTAATGTACTACAGTGTGTATTACAAAATGTCCATAAATTTGTAAAGTATTTAGAATAATAGAAAAAAGCCCAATTCAAAAGCTAGTTGTTTGAATAAAAACTATATTCACTGCTTTTCAGTACAGTAGTACAGTATTCCTAAAAACTTCAAGATAAATGCTGAGGAAAATAATGATTCAGTCAGGCAATTTCAAGAATCAGTATTCCAAAACTGCCATGCACAACACAATAATTTAGCATACGAATGCATGAAATGCATGAACAAGGTGGCTAATGCAAAGCATTTACCATGCAAATGTATATGGAAAACCATGACCTGCAAAACTCAAAAATAAAAATCAAAGAGCAATACCTCTGATACCAAACGAAAGCTACATCCATTAAGCAAACGCAACTGCTTACCTGATCAGCACAGAGGTTCTTTTTATCCCACAGAACTATTAACCCCCGTTGATATCCAATCAGAATTTTATCAGGTTCTGTAGGATGTTCGGCAATGGCCTCCACTGGACCTGGATTTACCTTGTAGTCTTCTGGAACACTGAAAAGCAACAATGAAGCGTTAGGGAATGGTAAAGGTTTTTAAAAAGATTAATCAAGATAACTTCCTCTTAAATTAGTTTTAGGAAATACGGTGCAACAAATAAAAGACCGAAGAGTTCAAGAGATGATGCAATGCATTATTACCCTATTACTATTCTCCTGAATTTTAATACATTTTTATCTATTTATTAGTTTATTTTTTCTCTTTTAATAAGTGGGATCTCTTCTTTATGTATTTCCCTCGTACCACCTTTTACTTCTTCCTAATGAGTACCATATTCTTTGGAAGCTTGAATTTCAAGTCAATGGTCCCTGTGGGCTTATACCAATTACATTTAATCAATAATGACAGAAGATTTTATTCCCACTGGGCTAAAGAACTTGATAATTACATTTAGCTAAAGAACTTGATAATTATATTTACACTAATTTCTCCACCCTAGCAGGTCAACTGTCAGTTCCTCAAGCTGGCAATTTCAAAACTTCTGGAAATGGTACAGAACCTACCTCAGAAAACCTTATCTGCAGTTAAGCTAGGGTGGTAGGGCAAGTGTATAAGAAATATACTGACTTTCCTTATCAATCTCAGTACTTCAGTATTAGAACAGTTACAGTGTATACTGTATTGCCATTTCCAAAGAAACTGTTCCTTTTGCAAGCTTCTTTCCTGCTTTGATGATTCTATAGCCAACATTCATAGATATTTTATCTTTCAATGCATGTTATCCCAACAGAATAACACTAAAATATAGTGCAACCATTGGCCACAGTACCTACCTCATATTTTTTTGTGTTAAAACGTAGTTCGCAGTGTTAATAAAAAAGAAAAGACATGCCAAATCATTCATTAATGAATGCAGGACTTCTTGTACACTCTGAATAATGAAAAGATACCAGCATCTAATGTATACTTCACATACCGGAGTAGCACAAACGTCTCTCTTTAGAGCATGCAACTGAGGGCTGATACAATACTTTCAAGTGGTCAAGTACATACAACAGGAAAAATAATTGCTGCTCTTGCAAAACAATGATAAAACTTAAAACTGGGAATTCTTAGGACAACTGACTTCGCACATGGAAAGCCACTGACATGCAATACCGACAGTTTCCATAGTAATTTACAATACTGACAGTTTCCATAGTAATTTCTAAAAAGCTACAAAAATGACTACAAAGCTAAGAAAATCAATACCATACTAAAACTTGTACACTTCCTTTCATTTTACCTAATATTCAAAACAAGGTGTTAAATTTTACTTACAGTACAATACTTATTCTAATAAAATTAACAAAAAATTCAAGAACATCTGCTAAGAGCCCAATAATAATTAAAAAGCTATGGTAATAAACATTGTGAGTAAATTACCTTCATTTGTACCAAAAAATAAAAGCCATGCTCTACAATGTCAAGAGGTCATTTTCTAGATAAAAGTCATCGACACATGCTAACATTCTTAGTTTATCCAATCTGTCATGTGGCTGCACAAGTACTAATGCAGAGAATATGTTTCAAGAACAGAAAAACAATCAGTTACTGAGCTTAAAATTGTATGATAGAGTACTTACTTTTGCATAACTACATCCTGATAAATAATGTTATCTGACATGGCAAATGTAGACAAGTTTAGAAGATATATGTTGCCCCCTTCAGTCCCAACCAGTAAGTGTTCTCCAGTGCTGTCCGCAATTATGACACTTATCTTTTTCAGCCTGAAATGTGAGAAAAGAAAATAAATTACTAACTTAAGCTAGTTACCATAAATACTGCATATATTATGAAATGTATCTTGTGTAACATTGTGCACATGAATGCTGGACCATGGGGTCTTACTGCTTGATAAAATATAATCATCATGTTTTTAGAAAAAAAAAAAAAAAAAAAAAAGCCAGAGCTAGAATTTTAACTGAACATGAGTCTGCTTTCTGCTTTACAAACTTCATTCTCCCAAAGGATTAAGACCAGAACATACTTTTAACTGGCAAATATTTCAAAGGCTGGAACTTGAGATAATGCATTTGCAGAAAGGGTGATAGCAGAAGAATATCTTAATCAGAGCCAAAGAAGATGTAAGTGCTGATTAGAAAGAACATTCGAGAACAACACATACTGAACTGTAACTTAAGAAATGATAACAAAAGACATACTTTTAAAATACATACTGTACATAATTTAATTTTTGCACCAAACAACAATAATCATGTAATGGTTAAGAGTAATTAAGAAACAGTGTTTGTAAGGTCGTATCCAAATGTACTACCACCTACTGACAGTCCTGTACTTACTTTCCTTCCAAAGAGGTGGAGTTGACCTGTGTTAGCTGCATACCAGAAGAATCTTCGCGAGGTGTCATCTGCCATAGGTGTAGACTGTTGTCCTCACACAGCGACACCAACCGGCACTGTTTATTAAAAGCACACAAAAGACAGAACATAACACTGATTGTTATTCATTCCAAAACAACACTTCAAAATAACACCACACAAAGATATCATGGTTTTGGGTGCCTACTGGAAGCCAAATTCAAAAATGTCATTTCAAAAAGGTATTGGGGGGGGAGGCTTAGGAAAAAAAATCTGAAAAATCATTTCATTTACAAGAACCAAACATGGAATTTCTTTTTATGCCTAACAAAGATTTTTCAATGTACTGTATTCCAATTTCTTTTGTACCTTCATTTCTTAATCCTAAAAACATAAGGAACTATTTGACAACAATTATTCAAAATTATTATAAGTCTTTCTAAAGAAACCATCAAATCCAAACATAAATTTTTCACTTCAATCTGGTACCTGAGCAGTTAACCCAACTTGGTACATTTTCCCATCTCAATGTTCACGGTCAGGACAAAATTCATCACTAGCTTCAAGTGCAGACCAGGGTTGTTAATTCATAATAAAACTTTATTCCAATTTTGCCCTTGGAATTTTACAGACTATATTTTAATTAACAGATCTACTGGCACTTTTGTTATGATTCTAGTTCATGCCTACATAGTCAGATGAACAAGGGATATATGACAACTCAATACACAACCTCTTCATTCTCAGCCTGGGGAGACTATCAAACCAATGACTCAACTTCAACCCACCACCAACTTTGTTATATTTCAAAACAGGTTGTAAAGCAAATATAAAAAATTCATTAGGACACAGTCTAACACATGCATCTATCAGTATGGGATTCTTGAATGATCTGGCATCAGGAAAAGTGATTAGGGTATTGTACACCAAATAGTTTGTTCACACAACTCTAGCTGGTAAGGGAAACAAATAAAATGCAACCTACCTGTCCATTGAGAAAAGTAAGGTGAGTAATTGCTGCTCCATTGGTTTCAGGCTGGCCATATACTTCTACACCTGGAGTGCCAAATCTGAAGAGAACTGAGTTAAGGAAAATGGTGATGATAATTTTTCTGTAAACAGCAAATTTACCTGTATTCGTCGTTCAATGTTATACATTAATAGTGCAACCTAGAGGAACTGGCAATTATTAAACCTCCTACAGTGCTATGTATAATGAATCTGTATTATTATTATTATTATTTAGTTGATGGAGACAGTAATTTTTGAACATTTCTTAACCTCACTTGAAGAACTCATTCTTAAACGAGAGCCAAAAATTGGAACAAGGTAATGGTAAAGAAGTTGAACAGCTAGGTAGGAAGAGACCAAGGGGAAAGTATGTAAAGTTTAGAGGCAGAAAGTAAAGTGATGTGCAAGGTATACTACAGGCACCCCTCCCCCCTTTGGTGGTGGTGAAGGGGGGAACTGGCAACTGGCAGGGCTGACTTTTTTGCCAGAAGGGAAACAGACAGGGCCCCATGAAATATGTAAAATAATCTGATTTAGTCTTACTAATATTATCTAGTGTCAAAGTATGAAAAGAGTAAAAATGCTTTGATAATTTAAAGAAGCCTAAACACCCGCAGTAAAACAGAGGCATGAATGATAATCATATCTGATTTAATTACTAGATTTATCTGCATTAAAGAATAAACACAATGAAAACCTTGCTTAGACTGACCACAAATACTTTACGAAATGAATAAATGAAATATAAAAGGCTACGCAAGTTATTTTATTTCTGAAAACATATGAGAGAGAGAGAGAGAGAGAGAGAGAGAGAGAGAGAGAGAGAATGAAAAGTGTAATGATTAAGAGATGAATGAAATATGTAATGATTATATCTTCATCAAATGTGGAGAGCCGAGAAACATTGTAATTTAGTGACAAGGTCAGTCTGGTGAATAAGATGCATTTAGTTTTAAAAGCCCCAAACAATGCTACGACATAGAAAACAAAAGAAAAATATACATGAATGTATGGCAGTATAAAGGTAAAACGCAAGTCCGTTTTTACTTGACATTCTCTCTGTCGAAACTCATCACGCATTCTTTGTAAACATACAAAGAGCTGTAACAGGTTCGCTGCGCCAGTAGTCTTTCAGAAATGTTGAGTCTGGTCAGTACAGTACATTGCAACACACAAAACCCTATTAAGATCTTTAATTTGGATCAAGAACAACTCTATTGTCTGCCGGAGTAGAAATTTATACTCGCCCTAAGTACTGTATTCACATTACACAGTATTTTACAAAGAAATGGGTTAGAAAAGACTCGGCAGCCTAACTACAGTACTGTCACAAAACTGCATCTAGTGACATAACCTTACTTTGCCGAGTGATGACACAAAGAAATGTATTTTTGTCCTCGTGATTTGGTGAGAAACCTCAACTCGTGGGCAACAGCTTGTCTTGTAATCAACAAAACCTCTCTTGTATGAAATTAATGTGCTATGTAAACTTAAACAAAAAAAAGAGTACCACCAATACAAAAACGTAAAGAAACATTAATCAATCACAGAGAGTAAGCAAAAATATAAATAAATCTGACACGCTTCCGACTCCCTCAACTTATGCCTCTCGGAAGGAAACGCATTTATATCTCTTGTAGGGCTGCTTGGCTCAGGTTCTGGAAAGGCTTCCTTCCTTCCACCCACACATGCGCTCCCGCTCGTATGTGGTCACACAAGGCACTGATTGTGAGTCAAAACAGGTAGCCACAAAAGACACATTTCAGGTAAATGAAAAGTCACGAAATCGCTGCTCTGCGAAAATAAAAACTTGGACAAATTTGGCTGTAAATTTTACTGTGCGATTCAGAAGCCTAAAGAGACACAACAATTATTTTGGCGGGAATAAAACAGGTCTCTTATTTCATGATGCAATCGCGGTTGAATGAAATTATGCCCCAATGTCTTCACTCTATGAAAATAAAAACTTGGGACAAATTTAGCAGTAAATTATTCCTCGCGACTCATAAGCCTGAGGACGCACAGTATTTATTTGTCGGTAAAAAAAGATCTTTCGTTTTGCTATAAAATCGAAGTTCACAACTTCACCAGAAAAAGCATAATTGTTTGGCAGTAAAACGTTAGTAATTATTTTGCGGTAAAATCAAAGGTAATGACTTCTGTTGAGAAAAAAATGCATAACAATCATTTGGTGGTAAAACGGTGATAATTATTTGCGATAAAATCGAAGTTAATGCTTTCAGTGGTGAAATAAAATTACAAACGACTTCAAAGTCACACGGTACCCTGGTTGGGAAGCCAAGGTACAAGAAAACTTCTTCCGTGCTGAAAACTTAGAAAAGGCAGATTTTGAGGAGGTTTACTGCGTCAAGAGGTGTGCGCAATATTACTGACTGACGCAGTCAAGACATTCCGTTTACTTTTTATTCTGAGCAAGTCTTGGGGTGTTGCAAATCCTGTATGACTGATAGAGAGGTAGGGCTACTAAATCAGATGAATGGAACATAAAATTTAAGCCAAGCGCTGGGACCTATGAAGTCATTCAATGTGTGTGTGTGTACATCTATACTTTTACCTTCATGTGAAGCAATATACCTTTATAGATATACTTCACGTGCGGAACCAACTTAAACAAATAACAACAGCAACAGAGACATACTGTCTCTTCAAGAACGCGCCCATATCATCCCTTCTCGTCTGGTTTGAAAAATTGAACGCTGTGATTAAGTATGTGTGCTGAATGCGCTTATCTCTGCTCCATGAGGAGAGAGAGAGAGAGAGAGAGAGAGAGAGAGAGAGAGAGAGAGAGAGAGAGAGAGAGAGAGAGAGACATGACTAAACACACCCTCTCTGTCCACAGTTATTATCCTGCTAAAACTCAGCCCAAAATACAGAGCATGGGGAGAGACAGGTGATCTGATGGAGAGTCGTGAAAGAGGGGATGGAGGGGGAGGAGGGGGAAGAGGAAAAGGGGACAAAATGGGGAAGGGAGGGGAGGAAATGGGGAAGGGAGAAGGGGAGGAGAGGAAAAAGGGAAGGGGAAGGGAAAGGAGAAAAAGGGAAGAACAGAGTGAAGGGGAAGTGATGGGAGAGGGGATGGAGAGGGGAAACTAGGAGAGGGGATGGAGATGGGAAATGAGGAGAGGGGATGGAGAGAGGGGATGGAGGATCGGGGAAACTAGGAGATGGGATGGAGAGGGGAAATGAGAGGGAACTGAGATGGGAAATGAGGGGAGGGATTGGGAAACGAGGGAGGGGATGGGGATGAAGAGGGAAAATTAGGTGAGGATGAAGATGGGGTGAGGGAGGAGATGGGAGTGGAGGGAAGGGAGAGGGAGGAGGGAGAGGAGGTGAGGGAAGATGATGAGGGGAACTGAGGGGAGGGAAGGAGGAAGTGGAGGTTGGGGAATGAGGGGAGGGGAAGTGAGGGGAGGAAGGGGGGGGAGTGGGAGAGGTTGGGGAAGGGGAGGGGTGAGGGGGAACTGAGGAGGGGTTGGGGAAGGGGAGAGGGGAAGGGGAGGGAAGGAGAGGTTGGGGAAGGGCAGGGAGGAGAGTTGGGGGAAGGGCAGGGGGAGGAGAGGTTGGGGAAGGGAGAGGAGGGGGTTAGGAAGGGAGGTTAGGAGGGGAGGGGAGGGGAAGGGGGAGGGGAGGAAAGGGGAAGGGGGATTAAATCCAATAGACGGCATCTTCTATTGCTTCAAGAGACCCTTGATCACCCCTTGAGGTGCTGTCTCCAGAAACGCTCCTCCTTCAAAACATCTCCCCCATGGCTTCGAAACCAATTCATCGACTCTCTCCTTTTTTAATTTTTTGCTAACAGAGGCATTTTAAATATTTTACATGAGAGAGAGAGAGAGAGAGAGAGAGAGAGAGAGAGAGAGAGAGAGAGAGAGAGAGAGAGAGAGAGAGAGAGAGAGAGAGTCCAATACCTGACCTCTTCTTTCTGCATTTCCTATTACCTTCTGTTGCTTCTTTCAAAAGGACCCCATACTCTTTGGAAGCTTGAATTTCAAGTTAAGGGCCCCTGTGGGCTTGTTCCATACGAATGGGGTTCATCTAATAATAATAGTAATAATAATAATAATAGATGACCACTGGGAGAACATCCTTAGTACAGAAAGACAAGAACAAGGGAAATATGGCAAGTAACTACAGGCCTATCACCTGCCTACCAATAATGTGGAGGTTACTAACAGGTACCATCAGTGAAAGGCTATACAACTACCTGGAAGATACAAACACCATCCCCCACCAACAGAAAGGCTGCAGAAGGAAGTGTAGGGGCACAAAGGACCAGCTCCTGATAGACAAAACTGTAAGGAAGAATAGTAAGAGAAGGAGAACCAACTTAAGCATGGCATAGATTGCCTACAAGAAAGCCTTCGACATGATACCGCACACGTGGCTAATAGAATGTCTGTAAATGCATGAGGCAGAGGAAAACACCATCAGCTTCCTACAATATACAACGCGCAACTGGAATACAGTACTTCCAAGCTCTGGGATAAGACTAGCAGAGGGTAACATCAGGAGAAGGATCTTTCAAGGCGACTCACTGTCCCCACTACTCTTTGTAGCAGCCATGAGTCCCATGACAAAAGTACTGCAGAAGATGGATGCTGGGTGCCAACTCAAGAAAGGAGGCAACAGAATTAACCATCTGATGTTCATGGACGACATCAAGCCGTAGAGTAAGAGCATCAAAGAAACAAATACCCTCATCCAGACTGCAAGGATTGTGTCTGGGGACATCAGGAAGGAGTTTGGAATAGAAAAATGCACCTTGGTCAACATACAAAAAGGCAAAGTAACAAGGACTGAAGGGATAAAGCTACCAGACAGGAGTAGCATAATAATAATAATAATAATAAGGAGTAGACCATCTTTTAAGCATGTTCTGTTAAAAAGAATGGCACTGATTTTATATAAGTTCGTTTCAATTCTTACCTTTCTCTTTTGTTCAAGACTGATATCAGCCATAAAGAAAAGACAATAGTGAGCAGAATTGAAAAGATCTTGTACAAAATCAATTCTATTGATGCTGCCATTCTTGGTAACAGAATAATAATAATAATAATAATAATAATAATAATAATAATAATAATAATAATAATAACAACTGTACCAACTGGGTCATGTCTGGGCAACAAATGGAATATCCTGAGACTAGAGGATAATCTAGGTGGCATCTGGACAGCGCCGATCACAACGGTCTGCCACATTCTCTCGAAGGTTCCACCTCCCCCCTTTCCCTCAACGAGGGGTTCGATAACTCGAGTATACAGCGCTTGAGAGAGAGAGAGAGAGAGAGAGAGAGAGAGAGAGAGAGAGAGAGAGAGAGAGAGAGAGAGAGAGAGAGTTCCGATGGACCAGATAAAACATGCACTCTTGTCCGCCCCTCCTCCACTTCTAATTTCGGTGGCAAAAGAGAAAGCAGTGGAAA